>NC_046165.1:77500021-77782521 GCF_011064425.1 Rattus rattus
TGTGGACCTCCATGTGGGCACTGGGAATTGAACACCGGTCCTCTCGAAGGCCAGTCCACACTGGGCCATCTCTCCATCACAGGAAAGGAACAATTTTGATCGGAATTTGGGAGTGGGGAGAGTCTTGGTGGCCGTCACGTAGTGGGGAACAGTGATTGGTGCAGTTGTATGTGGACTAGAAAGCAGAGAGAGAGAGAGAGATGAGAACAGGCTGGGGCAGTGTGTTTGGAGGTCCGCCTTTATGGCTTACGTTAACCAGCTGGACACTAGAACCCCAAAGTTCCACAACCTCTCAAAACAATGCTACCAGCCAGGGATCAAGTATTTAAACATATGAGCCAACAGGAGACATTCCATATGTAATGGATAACAGGGATCAATCCCAGGGTCTCAAATACGGCAGGCAAAGGGCTAAGTTGTTTGTTGCCTTTTTTTTCTTTTCCACTTAGGTTGAATCATATTCCTTTGCATGGGCCAGGTGGCAGCATCCCATCATGGAAGAGAGGAGCCCATGAAGATTTATAATACAAGTTAACAGATAGGAGAGAGAGGGGCAGGGAGGGAGAGAAGAAGAAGAAGGAGAAGAAGAAGAAGAGGAGAGGGAAGAGGAGGAGGAAGAGGAGGAGGAGGAGGAGGAAGAGGAGGAGGAGGAAGAGGAGGAGGAGGAGGAGGAAGAGGAGGAGGAGGAAGAGGGAGGAGGAGGAGGAGGAGGAGGAGGAGGAGGAGGAAGAAGAAGAAGAAGAAGAAGAAGAAGAAGAAGAAGAAGAAGAAGAAGAAGAATTATTTCTTCTGAAGAGTAGCCTCCACTGGTGAGTTGCCCACCATCCCACAAACAACCCCTAACTCATGCTCCTATAAATGAATCTGTGAACTCATTGGGTCACAGCCATGGAAATACGGAAGTTGAGAGGGCATAAGCTGGGTGGATAAAGGAGTATTCAAAGTTGAAGGGTCAAGAGGGAGTAACATATATGTATGAATACAACCAAATTACATTGTATACGTGCACAAGAATGTCAATCCATTATCGTCTATAACTAATAAGTACTAATAAAAACATCCAAAATATGCCATTGCCTGGATATACCGTATTTTGTGTATAGACTCATTATTTGTAAGACATTCAGGTTATTTTCATCTTTTAGACATTATGAGTATTCACATACAAGGTTTTTAGGGTTTTTGAGGTTTTGCTTCCCCTTCCCCCACAACATTTGTTCACAGTGCTCAGGATTGAATGTAGAGCTCAGGAAATAAAAAGGCAAGCACACTGATGCTAAGCTATGGCACCCCAGCTATGGTAGACTCACTTTTATATATTAACTATTTTGTTATATATCCAAGAGTAGACTTTCTGGCTTATACGTGTCTTCGCATACTTGGACTACAAAGTACCAGAATGAGGCACCTTATAAATAAGAGAGTTTCTGGATGCTGGGAAGTCCATTTCTGTCTGGTAAGAACCCCTTTTGTTTCACAGATGATGCATTCTAGCTTTGTACATGTATAAGAGCCAACTATCTAATCAAAGGGAGCCCTTGTGGCCCCTCACTTCAGTACTACTACTTTGGAGGCTAGGGTTTCAACTTAGGAATTTGGTGGATGGCTTACCACAAACCCACTTTAACTTTTTGAGGCATTGCCAAGTTGTTTCAAAGCAACTGGCCATTGGTATTCACTTCAGCAATATGTATGAACAGCAGTTTCTGTAGAGAGCAGGGGGGAAGGGTAGTGCTGTGAACCCCTCGTGATGACAGTAGTTGTGCTTACCTGCAGTGGCCCGAATAAGGTAGAGCCATCAGGCACTGGGGAGATGGCTCAGTGGTTAAGAGCACTGATTTATTCTTCCAGAGGTCCTGAGTTCAAATCCCAGCAACCACATGGTGGCTCCCAACCATCTGTAATGGGATTCGATGCCCTCTTCTGTTCTGTCTGAAGAGAACAACCGTGTACTCGCATACATAAAATAAATAAATACACCTTGAAAAAGAAAAAAGATTGAGCCATCAACATCCCATCAACAATCTTTGGGGAATGGACGGACCATCAGCTGAGGAACTATTGCCAAGTCAACGTTCCTGGGGAGGGAGACTCATTTTTCTTCAGGATGTAGCTACTGGTAAATTGCCCATGCTCCAATAAATAATTCCCACACCAGTACGAATTCCAACAGCTCTTCTTAAACTCAGTAAGAGAGTAGAAGGGGGGCATGTTAGAAAGGAGGAATTTCAGAGGTAGTTGGGGGAGATATGAGAAGGACAAAGATGATCAAAGAATGCTATCTAAACATTGCCAAATGCTATACACACAAACAAAGGTTTTGTGATATTTCCAGATGCTAGCCTGAGAGTCCTATTGCCATCATTTTACATTGTAATTATTGTAGTAGGTATGAAGTATCAACTGTCCTATTGCCATCTTCTTACATTGTAATTACTGTAGTAGGTATGAAGTATCAACTGTCCTATTGCCATCTTCTTACATTGTAATTACTGTAGTAGGTATGAAGTATCAACTGTCCTATTGCCATCTTCTTACATTGTAATTACTGTAGTGGGTATGAAGTATCAACTGTCCTATTGCCATCTTCTTACATTGTAATTACTGTAGTGGGTATGAAGTATCAACTGTCCTATTGCCATCTTCTTACATTGTAATTACTGTAGTAGGTATGAAGTATCAACTGTCCTATTGCCATCTTCTTACATTGTAATTACTGTAGTAGGTATGAAGTATCAACTCCTTTTAGCTCTGCTTTACGTCTCCCTGATGACACTAAGCCTCTTCTTAGATATTTATGGCCATTCGTGTATCTCCTGTTTATCGGTATCCCTTGCTCATTAAAAACTATTTATCTCTTTCCAGGGGTGGGGGCATGCACTCAGGAGGCTGGTAGAGCTCTGTGAGTTCAAGGCCAACCTGGTCTACATAGAGAGCTCCAGGCCAGCCAAGCCTACACAATGAGACCCTGTCTAATAATAATAATAATAATAATAATAATAATAATAATAATAAACAATAATGAGGATGATCTACTTATCTCATATTATTGTGACAGGTTTCTGTGTATTCTAGATAAAATTCCTTAATGCATTATTGGTAAATATTTTTATAAAGTTCGTTCCCTACTTTAAAAAAATTATTTTATGTGCCTGCATCTGTATCTGTTCACCATGTGTGCCTGGTGCCCACAGAGATCAGAAGAGGGTATTATTGGATTCCCCAGAACCAGAGTTGCAGATGGCTGCCATTCAGGTGCTGGTAACAACCTGTGCTAAGCAAGTGTTCTGTTGTTGACTTACACCAACCTCCCCCTTGCATTGTGATAAAACCCAATTCACCTAATTTCCTTTGTGACTTACGCTTTTATGTTTTAACCCAACCAGCTGCTGCCTTATCCAACGCTTTGGAGGGCTAGTGTTGGGTTTCCTCTAAGAATGTTACAGTTTGACGTTATCGTTTTGGAACTTAAATTTCAAGTCTATGGTCCATTCCCGTTCAGTTAACTTCTTGTGTATAGTGAGAGGTATGGGTCTGTCTTCATTCTTGCATAATCTTCCCGATGTTTTAAATATAAGCCTGCTACCTTGACAGACCGTGATATGCTTCGCATCTGCCTGAGTATTTCAGTGCCCAATACTGCTAACCACACAATTACAATCATGCTGTCGTAAGTGTATGTGAACTTTGGATATTTTTGTCAAAGTCTATGACCTATTCTGATACTCAAGACCTATTCTGATGCTCAAATACTCAAACTCTTCCTTCCTTTCTTCCTTCCTTCCTTCCTTCCTTCCCTTCTTTCTTTCTTTTTTGGTTTTTGGAGACAGGATTTCTCTGTGTAGCCATGACTGCCTGAAGCTCACTCTGTAGACCTGGCTGGCCTACTCAGAGACCTGCCTGCCGCGATTATCTTTAAAAAATAAAAACAACAACAAAACCCCCTTAAAACAGTAAATGCTAGGGCTGCATATTTCTTGGCATGGTTACCACAGAGCCCTTCATTTGTTCCGCTGTGCAAGCTTATACGTTTTTCTTTGCTCCATAGCTTCCTGGTCTTTTATGTTCCCCTGACCCCTCTCCCCATCTCCTCTCCCACCTCTCAGGGCCTAGACACTTATAACAAAACTGTGGCTATGTAACCTTCTTCCCACCCTACTTTCCTTGATTTCTGTCTTCTTGGTAGCTTTTCATCCCTGGCAATCTGCTTACCTAGTATTCGATAGAAATAATTCATTAGAGTTCATCATGCTGGCTTTATTTAAAATTCAAGCCCCCATCTTACATATTCATGCCTGAAACCTCTCTCGTTTAAACCCCACGATTGTGGTTTGTATTAATCTTTTAAAATAACTTTTAAAGTACATCATAAGCAGGTCCAGAGAAAGAGCTGAAGTCAACCTGAGGATTACCAAGCCCAGGGCTGGATCTGGTGACAGATCTGTGAGGTATCATTTGGTCTAAGTCTAAGCCCAGTGCTTGGTACCTTATATGGGTATTGCTGCTTTCAAAGCTGGAGCTGCTCTTCCAAACACTGGAGTTCTCGGCTCCTTTTCGGCATGATGTAAGTCCCACAAGTATTGAGTTGTCTTAGAGGTTCTGGGGCGGGGGTTCAGATAAGAGCCTACATTTAAATACATTAGAAAACATTAGGTAGAAGCAAATATTTAAGAAATGCACTTGAAGGTCTCACTTGATGAACTAGAAGGGGGAAAATATCCTGGTTTCAAAGGTTTGAGTTTTGGCTTCTCTTTAATCTTCAAAGCAGCAACAGCTTGAAATACTCAAAGCCAAGGCCTGAAAGAACAGGCTGCACCCACCCTAATCATTCTTCCAGAGGTATTTCACCAAGGGTCCCTGCCTTCCAGTGCTCAGTACCACACTTGGCTTCAACAAGTTTGTCTGAGGAGAAGGAATATTCAGAAAGGACATGGATATTTTTGGTGCTAAGGCATGTTAGAGAGACTCTGGGCTTACTGGAACACACGGGCAGGTCATTAGGAATAATTCTGGGACCTCATTCCTCATTTCAAGTACCTACCCCATCCTCCTAAGCCTCAAACACATACACATCTTGTTCTTGTTTCCAGCCACTTCTAATGTCCGCTACCTCCTACCTTACGCATCCTTTCACATCGCCACAGATCCTTTGGAGATAAGGGGAGGAAACAAACAGATGCAGTGGGCAACGAACATGCGTAAACATTTCACGAAGGGATTTCTTTAATAAAGAGATTTCCCCATGGGATAGGCCCCTGATTGTTTGATACTTTTTAATTGGTACCAATATGTTCTCTATATGTTTTGTGTCAACCTATTTGTAAATGTATAGATAACACAAATGTATAGTTAACTTTGAAGATGCCAACACACACACACACACACACACACACATACACACACACACACAGAAAAAAAAAATGCAAATCCTGCCCATGAATCTGGTAGCTGCTGTGGCCAGTCTGTCCATCACACAGAGAGGGATTGCGGCAGTGAATACAGTTCTCAGTAGTGCCAGAAAAGTCCAGGATGTGGCAGGTTTTGAGGTGGTTAGAAAAAGAAAGACTAAACCCAACCAATCAAAAGAAAACCCCTCAAGACCACAACACCAAATAATTAACATTTGGGGACTTTCCTCCTAATCTTTTTTAAAATCTAAATATTTAAAAATGGTTGGGTTCTTGATTTTACAGTGGCACGTACGGGGTTTTCTACAGATCTTTGTTTGTTTGCTTTTTGGAGACAGAGTCTCTCTAATAGTCCAGGTTGTCCTGGAACTCACTATGTAGGCCTGGCTAGCCTTGAACTCAGAAAGATCTGCCAGCCTCTGTTTCCCGAGCGCTGGGATTAAAGGCATGCACCACTACGCTTGGTTTGTAAAGGGTTTTGTTTGTTTGTTTGTTTGTTTGTTTTGTTTTTTTGTATTTTTTACCCAAGCAACTAATTCTCTACATTATTAAAAAACATTCTCCTATATTTTTCCAACAACATAATTTCATCAACGCTGTTTCCACCCTGAACAACACTGCTTCTAAGTAAACCACTCACAAACGTCTACAAGTAGAAATAACTGGAGAGAGGCAAGCTTAGAGAGAGGCATCAGTTTCTCCATGATGACTAGCTAGCGTTAGAAGAGTGGTTTCCCTTTTTTTTCCACTCCCAAACCTCTGGCATTTGACTAAGTTTTTCTGCTTTCACTCCCTTACGAGTGTCCACTCCTTTCTGGCGACTGTGCTTTTTCTTTCGATGTTGTATGGATGAACAAAGGGTTGTTTGCGCGGTAGATTTCCCCTTTGAAGTGTCTAGGGCAGTTCAAGAAGTCCAAGACACTTTTTAAAAGCCTGGATCTTTCACAGTGTCTTATCTGACTCTTCCTGACTTGCTGATTCTGAACAGTTCCTTTCAACAGAGTGTAATAGTTAATGGGAACGTGGAAGTGGGCCGTCGGAGACCGTTCTCCATCACTAGTCAAAGTCTTTAACAGGTAAAAGTTCTGTCCTCTGAACACCGGTTCAGAGCTACTTAAATGTCCTCGAAATGTGTCGGAGGGTGAGGAAGAGAATGTGCGTGCAACCAGAACACTGAGTCCTCTAAGTTGTGGAGGAAAAGTCCCAAGTACGCGCCAACAGTTGGCGAGGGTGGAGAAGCGGTCTCGGGTAAGCCACTGCCCGGGGAGGGGGTGGGGGGTGGTCCCCCTTTTCCAGCAGGAGCGCATGGGCCACCCTCTTGGGTCTGGCAGGCATTTGGGTCCGAGGGATTTGTAATGCTCGCCATCTCTCGGGGTCCCGCAGGAGCTGCGGATTGGAGGGGGACCCTGCTTGCCAGGCAACTTTTGTGGCTCATCGCTCCTCTGTCCTTTCTCCTACTCTTGTGGGATGTTCAAGGCAGACATCGTAAAGTTTCTGCATCCCAACTTCTCTCCCTAGCTCCCCGGCGCGGTGCCTTCGCGCCCGGGTTCCACGCACAGGTCCCGGGGTCTGGGAACTTGGCGAGGCTGCTTCTCACGCACGAACCCGGGACCCCGCTGCAGGCGCCGCCTCGGCCCCGCGCGCGCCCCCGCCCCCCTCCCCAGCTCCGCAGCCGAGAGCCCGGATGTTGGATTCCATCCCTGCGCCTGGTCCTTCATTTCCATAAAAGGGCAGCGCTCCGCAGGGCCGAGATTGCGGCCGCCGCCTCCCCCCGCGGCGCTCCCCCGAGGCGCGCGCCGCCCGGGCCCCACCAGAGCGCGCGCCGCCCCCGCGGGAGCGCGGCAGGAGGAGAGCCGGAGAGGAGGGGACGGAGGCCGGCTGCAGGCGGTACTGCGGGGGGGGGGCCGGGGCGGGGAGGGGGGTGGGGCGGGGCCGCGGCGCCGGGACTCCATTAGCCGCAGCGGGAGCCTTCGCTTCCCTCAGAAGCAGCGACGCGGGCGCCGCCGGCCTCGCCTGTTGCCGCGGGAGCCGGGCGGGAGGAGCGCGGTGAGGGGCGCAGCGGGAGAACAGAGCGCGGGGAGGACGCGGCGGGAGGAGCGGAGCGCGGGCCAGCGCAGCGCGGTCACCCGGGCCGGGTGGGGAGGCGCGGAGCGGGCCGGGCGCAGCGGCGGCAGGTGAAGGCACCCGAGTCCGCTAGGCGGGTGCGGCGGGCGGAGGCCACGGTCTGGGTGCCGAGGCGCCCGCACCCGCGCCCTCGGGGGTGCGCGCTTAGCCGCGGCTCCTCCGCCTTCTCCCTCGCTGCGGCCGGCGCCGTGGACTCGGTGGGGTTTGTCTTCCTTTGGGGGAGTGACGCTGACGAGAGCCATTTCCTCCGCGCTCGCAGGAAGGAGCCATGGCTCTGGACGGGATAAGGATGCCAGATGGCTGCTACGCGGACGGGACGTGGGAACTGAGCGTCCATGTCACCGACCTGAACCGTGATGTCACCCTCAGAGTGACCGGGGAGGTGCACATCGGAGGGGTGATGCTGAAGTTGGTGGAAAAACTCGGTGAGTAGCACCCCTGATGCCTCCAATGAAGACTTCCCAGAATGAGAGGAGGGGGTGGGGAGGAAAGACGGCGGGGGGAGGGGCGGAATTGGGAGATCCTAGCACCCGGCGTGTGCTGCGCTTAAAATGCGAAATTTGTTGCTATCGGGGCGCATAGACCTGCTCCCCTCCGCGTCCTGTTTGTTATCTTGATTTTTACATAAGGTAGTGATTCGAGCCTACTAAATAGTTAACTGCGGATTCCCGGGACGACTTGTTGAAAGCAACGAGGAGAGTATGCAGGTGAAAGTTGTGAATGTGGTATTACGGGTCTGTAGGTGTTAACGCCTCATACCTTCATTGAACCTGGGTGTGGATGACGCTGTTTATTGGGGAGAGTGTGCACTGGCGTCGGTCGGTATGAAGTTTCTGTAGCTGTACTACGTGATGGAGTGCCCTGAAATGTTCCACTCTGAGCTCTTGCGAGGGGTGGGGCAGTGCTTCACAAACTTGGTATCTGTATTCTGAGTTGGAAGTGAGCTATTTCGAGCATTAAGAAGCCAATGAAAGAACTTCGTTTTTTTTGGTGGTTCTTTTTTTCTTTTCTTTTCTTTTCTTTCTTTTTTTTTTTTTTTCAAGCAGACACTAAACTGAGTTGAAGTTGACAGTATTTATTTGAGTACACATGGATACTGGATTGATTCTGACTCGATTGTAAGCCAGGGCTGTCACCCAGGATATTTGAGAAAATGGCACTACCCATTTTGTGATAAGGCAAACCGTTTTCACCTGGCAGAAGGACCGGACTAGATAAGATGATGATTTTATCGGGAGAGCTTTTATCAGAGGAACAGCTTTCAGGCCTGCAAAGTGCTTGCTGCTGTGGGATAATGAAGTGATAAGGTGTTTTGTGTGGGGATGTCTTTTTGGCAGGGTTAGTTGGTTTTAATCAGTATTCATGCTTTAGGCCATCCTGGAAAAGTAAGGAATATTCGTTTCTCAGAAAATGTATTTCTTATCAAGGAGGAAGGGGAACTGCCTATTTACCATATAAACTTAAATGAAATAGCCTGATACAATTTAGGAATTAGGCTGATTTCATTTATTAGGTGAATCTACTTAATGCCCCTGCAGGGAATTTAATTATTGGAGGTCTAAAGAGGAGCTGGTTGTACCGCCTCTCAGTAGCAGGGTCCTCCCAGTACTGTCCGTTGTTGATGCCAGAGACAGCCCAGAAAGAGCCACCAACCAAGTAACTGTCGGTTCACTGCTTTTTTTATGTGATTCAAGTTAATCACTGTTGGCAAAATACTTACCAACCTTTTTTGTCCAGTTCCATTTGGGGTTGAAAACTACCCAATATGGTTCCTGTTTGACAAGGACCCGGTAATTTGTATCAGATTGCCTTATATGTGATTAGTGGACCTTGCTGATACATTGCCGTTTTTAATTATTTGTTTGGTTAATTTTTTTTGGTTTTGTTATCCAAGACTGGAGTCTCACTATGTAGCTCTGGCTGGCTTTGAACCCGCCGTGTAGACCAGCCTGCTCTGCTTTTGAGTTGTGGCATTTAAAGGGGTGCCCTCCCCATGCCCAGCTCCACACGGTGATTTTTTTTTTTTTTTTTAAGTAATGCAATAAAAGATCTGTCAAAGGTGACTTAGACGAGTTGGAATTCTCAAAAAGCCAGGCTTTAATGAATAAATAATGATTTCTACTATATTTACATCACTTTGACTGACTGTGTTATGAAATCACAATTATAAATAGAATTGTTGGGGGACGAGCTGTCTGTAGACAGGATTGATATTTCTGAGTAACTATCTTAATCATGCCGATGTTAATTAATTACATAGAACGAGGGGGCAGGGATGCCTCTGTGTAGGAATTTTGTATCTGTCCTCAGTTGGACCAGTTCTCTCGAGTTCTAAGTTCCAAATGGGGGAGGCATTGCAGACTTTTGACAAGTACACAAGAGTGGGATACCATTTAAAATGTCCACAAATCAGACCAGTCAAATTAGAAAGGAATTTTTGCGGTTTTTTTTTTTTTGGGTTTGTCTTAACATTGGGATGGGCTGCCTTCTGAAGCCCTGCGTGTTATCAGCAAAGGTATTAAAAGACCAACTCGATGACTCTTGCCAACAGTGGCTGACTAGATCAAAGCAGCCTACAGGAGTCTAGGTAAAAGGTGGAGGTCTTTTTAGGGATGAGATGGTGCGGTGTCTGGTGTCTTCAGATTGCACAGCTGTATGGGCATGTAGCAGAAGCAGGCTTACGGGGCCATGGAACGGTTAGTGGCACTATCCTGCAGACAGCCTTAACTGTGTATGATGACCCTGTCAGTCTCACTGGAGGGTAGATGATTAGCCAAGGCTTTATGATTCCCTGGAGTTAATAGACCCCAGGTTGACCCTCCCTTTCATGCCTTGAGTTGTGGAAGCTCTGGAAAGGGGGTACCTTTGCTGTCATTAGGTCCTCAGAGATGCAGGTGAGCAGTGAAGGGAGCAGCCATTGTGTACAGCAGGTTTTACTGTACAGCTGGTGTCCCTCCTGGAGCAGACCAAGTCGGGAGCATTGATGATGCTCTCTCGGTGTGTGTCAGCGGTTACCCTTGTAGTTGGTTTCAGTCTTTTATGAAGAACACTTGCATTCCAGGGAATGTAGTTA
The DNA here is from genome assembly GCF_011064425.1 of Rattus rattus. Taxonomy (NCBI): domain Eukaryota; kingdom Metazoa; phylum Chordata; class Mammalia; order Rodentia; family Muridae; genus Rattus; species Rattus rattus. The sequence continues at coordinate 77,510,627 of NC_046165.1, forward strand.
TCTAAACCTGATTCTCAGATTTATTACTTTAATTCCCAACCTCTGAAAAGAGTCTTACGCCTTAGCATGGACCACATTCGTCATTCTGCTCTAGACATTAAAAAAGAAAAAACAAGAAGTATATGCCGTGAATGTGATAATGGGCTTTGGGGGCTTATAGCTTGATGAAACTTTTATGATTGGCCTGTGTAGGCTGATCGTAGACAGTCTCATTATTGTACATCTCCATGTATGTGAAGAACTGCTTTTTTTTTCATCTTTCTTTAAATGCTATATAGAACACTTTAAATAAGGGCTTTAAATATTACTATGTCTTTTTTATTAAAATAAAATGTTAACGGCCACTGTGGTGGCACATACCTTTAATCCTAGCACCCAGAGACAGGTGGATCTCTTGAGTTTGAGGCCAGCATGGTCTACAGAGCAAATTCCAGGACAACCAAGCTACAGAGAAAAATTCAGTCTCAAAAAACCCAAAAACAAATAAGTAAAAAAAAAAAAAATGAAAATGAAAATTTAGATGTGTGTAGTTTAATTTTTTTTTAACTTGGGTATAAACGGTACTGTTCTATAAGGATAATTTCATAACACGTATATGCCATGCATTGAACATGTGTTAGTTTGTTTTGAAGCAGCATCTCATGTATCCTGAGCTGGCCTAGAACTCACTATGTAGCTCAGGCTGGCCCTGAAAATACTGGGATCGATGCGTAGCATGTCTGGTGTGTATAGTTTTTGTTGTTGTTGTTTTTGAGGTTTTCTTGTTTGTCTGTTTGTTTTTAAGAGAAAAAACTTATATCAAGGATAAGGATTATAAAAATAAGATGAAAAAGGATACAATTTAAAACAATTATATCTAAAAATAAATTGTAAAAGAAGGCTTAATTGGCTGGGATGCCTCTGGAGATCACTGGAAAGCAATTAGACCTGTGAGAGTCAGCGTTCCATCAGCATTGAGGATTCTGGGTACCAAAGGGGATGCTTAATTGGTGTTCCGTTTGGTCTTTCCTTTTTCTCTAGGTACTCTGAGCTTTTGTCCACTAAGTTTTAGAGTCACTTTTAGATGACTTTCTAACAACTCAGTTTGCGTCTCTCTAGAAATACTCACTTTCAGTGGTGAGTAAGGAATTTATAATAGTGTGGAGCTTAATGAATGGAAGTTTCGGCAGCTAGCTCTGAGCTGGGAGGGAGCGGGAGGGATCCACCACCTATGACCGATTCCTTCCAGCTCTGAGTCTGAAGTTAAATCACATCCCCATGGTACAGATTTAAAGGGAAGTCGTGGGATTCAGTTACGATAAAGAAATGAGTGGAGCTGACTTAAAATCTGAAAATTGCCCTGCCTGGTACTGCACACCCTCCATCCCAGCACTTGGAATGGCACAGGCAAATGGGTCTTTGAGTAAGTTCCAGGTTGGCCAAGTCTACAGAATGAGACCTGCTCTCAAAACGGGGGTGGGGGGTGGGGGCGGGGATGGGTTGGGGGGGGTAGGAGTGAGGATCTGGTTAGGTTTTGAAGTTAGCACATATGATCTAACCTAAACTAAGATATTGTGAAAGCTATTCACACAGCACTCACTGTGTTTTTTTTTTTTTTTTTCTTTTTTTCGAGCTGGGGACCTAACCCAGGGCCTTGCGCTAGGCAAGCGCTCTACCACTGAGCCAAATCCCCAACCCCACTGTGATTTTTTTTTTTTAAGCATGCATTTATTGTACCTTCCGGAAGTGCAAACAGCCAGGTTTGAACTCCAGGAACTCTAAAAGCAAGGTTTGAGTCGAGTGCCCAATGAAGGTGCTGGTACCCATTAGGACCTTTGTCACCTTCAACACTAAGTGAGAGGTTGACAGGATGCACACAGAAGAGGAGCCACCATAACTGCACAGCTCTCTCTCCCTCTTCATGCATACGCCTCCCTGAGGGAGAAGGACTTACTTGTTTTGTAGAATGGTGTCCATGCTGGGAAATCCTCTTTCCTCCTTTGAAGTCTTACAAGTGAGTTTATGGAAGTTAAATGTCTGGATAATGTGTCACTGACTCCAGCTGAACTGTGTTATAAGTCGTGTTTTTAAGTCTCTGGAAGAGCAGCTGGCCAATCACTGAAGTGAATCGAGTCCTAGTTAAACCTGATAGCAAGCTTCCTAAGTGTTTCCGTACTGTGACTGATCCATAGGCATTCACTGTTGAACTTCATCTGTTTCCTAAAATCTTAGAAGTTATTTGAGCAAGAGAGAGGGTGCATCGTAGTTAAAACACCTGCTCCCAAGCCTGAAAAACCACAACCAGAGTTCAGTTTCTGGGACTCCGGAGGGTGGTTTAAGGAGAGAACTCTTCTGAGTTGTCCTTTGACCTTTGCACATGGACTGTGGCATGCTCACCCCCAAAACAAGATGATTTACATACACACACAAAATTTTAAGTTCCTTAAGAATAGAGGACAATATGGGCTGGGGATTTAGCTCAGCGGTGAGCGCTACCTAGGAAGCGCAAGGCCCTGTTCATCCCCAGCTCGAAAAAAACCAAAAAAAAAAAAAAAAAAAGAATAGAGGACAATATAAATTTTACTATGCTTTTTATAAATTCACAGTAAGTATGAACTATTTTGGAGGTATATGGTATTTGTTCCCTTTTAAAAAAGGAGGGTGGGGGACAGGCTGCCACTAGGTAGACCATACTGGCCTGATCTTCCCTTTTTTGTCTTCCTGGGTGCTGGGATTAAAGGGAGGTGGGTGGGCTTTGCTGTTCATATTTCCCTCTGCCAAGTTTTTTTTTTTTTTTTTTTTTTTTTTTTTTTTCTTTTTTCGGATCGAACCCAGGACCTTACACTTGCTAGGCAAGCCCTCTGCCAAGTTTTATGTCCCAATTTTCTACAAAAAAGAAAGAAAGAAAAAGTCTGTTAGATTCCAACTAGAGCTAACTTATTTTTAGGGCAAAGGCTACCTTTTTCTTTATTCAGTTATTTACAGAAGGCCGTGTCACTTTGTCGTTCGATCTCACTGTTGGAAAGCACAGCTCTTAGGGCTGGTTGAGCAAGTTGTTGCCATCGTGACCTTTTGCCCTTAAATACTCAAACCCAGACTGCCTAAAAATGAAGGTTTCTCTCTTAGACAGTTGCAATACATTTTTATCACCTCCAGGAAATTTCCTATTGACCGAACACTGTCATTTTCTATAAATACGCACACATTCAAATACATTCAGATTTTACAGTTGCCTCAATGTCGGTGGCAGCCAGACTGGCCTCTTACTCCTTTATTGTGCAGAATAACTAAGTGTAGAGTTCAAGGAGTATGCAAGTAAGATACGTGTAAGATGAGCGTCTTTTTCCAGACTTCATAGCTACACTGGGAAACAGCCCTTGTTAAAACATCTCTTGGCCTTTCAAAGCAAAATTATCAACGTGGTAACCGATATTTTTGTAAGTTCTCTTTCATAGACTGTATCTTTAAATTCAGTGTAAGATTACTTGGACTGTTGGGAACGTTTTTATTTTAACATTATTTTCGTGATGGGGCCTCCTTATTTTGCTCAGGCTGGCGTGGAATTCCTGGACTTAGATGATCCTCTTGCCCCGACTTCCCAAGTATAAGAGTTAGAGATGTGCACTTTGCACGGAGCTACATTAACATTCTCAGACATTGACTAGATTGTCCCTAATGTCAGCTGACCTCCTATTGCTTTAGGTACTAATGGATACTCTCCAGTCAGTAAGGAAAAGAACGTGTTGTCTGTCTGCCAGCAGATCTAATTGCACCTCTGACCCCTCTTGCTTCTTCCTGGTTTGTGCGATCCTTGAACAACCAATCCAGCCTTCCGAGGGGGGTCTTAACTTACACAGAAGTCATCATGTGGACCTGGAACGCTGTAGTCAAGGCCAGAGTTACTACATAGTGGGTTTGAGGCCAGTTTGGGCTCCATGAGACCCTGTGTCAAAAAGTATAGAGGGCCTTAGCCCAGCAGGTAAAGACCTGCTGCCAGGCCTGACATCTGAGTCCAGCCCACAGGACTTAGATGGTGAAGGAGAGAGCCGACTCTTACAAGCTACCCTCTGACCTTCACACGTGCACACGTGCACACCTCCAGCACACGCATGCTCAGGGATAGTTGTAGTAAATTGAAAAGACCCTTTCACAGGTTTTGTTGAGACCTGAGTTATGAACACAGGTGCTTTATATAAACTCTTCGTGCTGTACAAGTACAGAGACGACGCTTTGTCAGCATTGACCATGTCCGGCTGTGCACTGCAGAGGAGGAAGGTGTCCAAAGTACAGTGGAGAATACTGTTGCCTATTTGGGAGTGCAGAATTGTACGCCCCAAAAGGAGTTTAGCTTGGATTACCGCGCGTTCCCACCCCCTCCCTTCACTCTGAAACACATACCTGCCTCTAATGTAACAAAGAGCTATTTAACCACTGTTTTCCTGAGATTTCTGAAATGCAGCTAACCGGTAAGTGGATGATGGTATTTCAGAGATTTGAAAAACTTATAGCCAGTGGTAAATTAATTCCCTACTTAATCTGTTTTATAAGAGCAGGTGTTTTATATTCATTTATAATAAAGGAGTGAGGTAAGATTATTTCTTGGCACCTCAAAACATGAGGCTGGTTAGAAACTCATGAAAAGACTTTGAGGGGAAAAAAGCTAATGTATTTGGATTTCTTGCTCGTTTTCGATACTAATACTCAAAACCATGGCCTCACGGATGCTAATTGAGCAAGAACTCTCTGACCCTGAGCTAGACCCTCAGTTAGGGGTAAAGGATACTTAACAATTTCACCCAAATAAGAGTAGTAAAGAGTAGTAATGCCTGGGGTGAAGTAAATATTGTGCAAGGTGTTTTTAAATAACTCACTATCCTTTTAAAAGATGTTTCATCTTATGCATCCTAATGTTTCATGTACGTCCGTGCACCATGTATACCTCCTACGGTGTGGGTGTTGAGAATTAAACCCTGCTCCTCTGAACCAGCAGCCATTCCTCTCAACTCTTGAGCCATCCCACAAGCTTTAATAAACTTTTGTTCTAAGATGTGACATTTTGCACTTGAGTTTGTAATTGCAAATCCCTATCGTAATTAGTTTTTGAAATACATAAGTTTATTATCAAAATTATTATACTAGCCGAGTGTGGTGGCCCATGCCTTTAATCCCGGCACTCAGAAGGCTGAGGTAGCTGTATCTGGGTTAGGCTAGCCTGGTCTACAAAGCAAGTTCTGGACAGCCAGGGCCACAGAGAGAAACCCTACCTCATCCTAGGCCCACCAAAATAATTACTGTATTAGTCTGTAAACACTGCATATCCAGCATCTTTTCACCCTACTACTGTTCTGTTTGTCTTAAGTAGTGTCTCGTTCAGCAGAGACTGGCCTAGAACTCTTGTGTGGCTGAGGAAGACCTCAGACATTTGATCCTTCTTCCTCTGTCTCCCATATGTGGAATTACAGACATGCATCGCCATGCCCAGCTTATGTGGTGTTGGCGACCAAGCTCGGGGCTTCTGCATGTGAGGTACTCTACCAGCTAAGTTATATTTCCAGCCCTGCTGTTTCTCTTAATGTGCACGTATGTTCGGGTATAATTTACATAAAGCAAAAATAGTTGTTGAATGTAATGTTTTGGGTTTTGGTAGCTTTACAGTCATGTTAAACTACCATAATCAAGAAATAGAAGTAGGCCCCAAGTTTCTTTGTATTTCTCCATAATCAGCCTAGCTCCCCAGCTTGAGGCCCTTAAGCCATTGCTGGTTTGCCTTTTCTGGGGAGCCTTATAAGGGGAACATCTGTTTGAATGTGGTTGCTTGATACAATTTGGCTCTTTGGTCCATAGAACATGTTCGTAGTTCCTTCGGTGGAATGTTAGTCTGTGGAATAGATGTGTATTCTAGTGGGTTTTGTGGGGGAGGAGATGGGAATACCAAGGTTTCTTGAATAGCCCTGTTTGTCCTGGAGCTCTGTAGACAAGGCTGGCCTCGAACTCAGAGGGCCACCTGCCTCTGCCTCCAGAGTGGAATCAAAGGTGTGCACCACCACCCAGCTTGAATATGCACTATAATTTTATTGTGATTGAAGACATTTGGGTTGTTTCCAGTTTTTGTTGATTATGAATAATGTTGTCATAAAAGCGTGCAGACGTAATTTCCCATTTCTCTTTGATAACTACCAAAGAGGGGGTGGCTGGGCCTGAAACATAAGCTGAAAGTTATAAGAAACAGCCAAGTTTGTCCGGAGTCATTTTGCCTTCCGTTCAACATTGTATATGAGTTTCTGTTAGTCCCTTTGCCTCTGTACTCAATACTGTCAAGGTTTCTTGTTTTCATGTAGTCCGTTCTGATAACTAATTTTGCTTTGGGCAGTGTGTCTGGAATGAGTAGAACATTGGTTTTTCGAGAGCTTATTTGCTCTTGTGTATATATATGTGACTGAAGCTGACCGGCCTTCCTGGCCCAGAGAGCCTCCTGAGGCCAGCTCCCCAGGGCTAGGATGAAACCACACAGCTCCACTGTAGTGGGAGCAGCAGTTTGGGTCCTTTGCAAGCGCTGCCATGTGGGTGCTGAGAATCAAACCCTGGTCTCTGGGAGAGTAGCTAACACTCTTAAACTCTGAGCTGTCTCCAACCTCCTTGAGTGAGAATATTTTACATTGGTATGTCACTCTAACCAAGGTTAATACGACACTCACTGCATAGCTTGGGTTGGCTATGAATGCATAGGAACCCTTCTGCCTTGGCTTTTTGAGTGTTGGGTTTGTAGATGTGAGATCCGTACCCTGCAATGATTCAGGATTGAGACTTGTCTCCTGCCTAGGTGCATGAGATCAGCCCTGGGTGACCTTTACAACTTGTCTAGGTTACCAATCTGAAAAAAAGCAGCAGGAACATCTGCTCCAAAATTTATGATCTTAGCTCTGTATCTTATATTGTAACTTAAAAAAATGTATCAGGTATTTTAAAGTTGACATTTAAAGCATCTGTATAATGATGTTTTGGGTATCTTTTTCCATAACAGAACACCCAGAGTTATAAGTAAAACACAAAAAAGTGCCAGGTTAATCGATTGTAGGTTTCTATCGGATAAGTGCCTTCTGGTGTAATGTTCCTTAATGGAATTTTGGGGTTCCGACTTAAAAGTTTTATAAAGCTTAAAAAAAAGCTTGGAAAAAGGCAAGCAAGCGCTGTATCCGTTTTAAAACTGACTGTTTTTAGACGGTGTGGTGATAAAATCTGTGGGTCTGGAAGCCCCCTGTGGCAGGCTCCTGGCTGTGCCATAGACTAGCTGTGTGACACTGGACCGTCCTCCTCATCTGTAGGGTGAGGGTAATCTATGGCCTTGCTGATGGAGTGATTGGAAGGACGACATCAGCAAACACGAGCGTTAACGTCTGTGGTGACCGCCAGTGGTTTTGTACACTTCCAGAAGCTGAACTAGAGAAACAGAATTTTGTAACATGGAAAATGTCTTTTATGCAGTTAAGCCAACCAGCGCTCATTTATTCTCTGCTGCGGTAAAAAGATAGTGAACCTCTTTTTGACCACCGTCTATCAATGTTAATAATATTATAAAAGGTTAAGTATGAAGATGTTTTATGCCGTACATTTAATGCTTCTGTATGGACTGTACTGGCATCAGGGCGTACTGACTAGACAAATCCCTTTTTTTTTTTTTTGCCAGCAATTAAGAACTTAGTTTAAAACAGAGTTGTGTGTTTTGTAGACCAGCTTTATTTTTATTCCCATGTGTGGGGTGAAGAAGCACGTGGATTCATCTTTCCCAGGAACAGTGGCAAATGCAGAGGGAAAGTGTTCCTTTAATATGCCCTTCCTGTTGTCACTGCTTTCTAATAACAAAATGAAGTAGATCACTTTGAGTGTGGAGTTGGTGGATTGGCTAAGGAATAAATGCCAGCTAACCTTGCCGTGGTACAGGAAGGTGGTGGAGACTTAGAAGCATAACTGATGACCAGCCTGAGGGTCCAGTGAAAACTTAGACATTCCGGGTGATGGGGACTGCAGCATGGTGGTCAGAAGAACTGTACTCGAGCACAAAGCACTTGTTTATTCTCCAGTCACTCACTCGCTATTTTTAAGAAAGAACTGTTGGAGTGAATACAGACTTTTACTACCGTCCCACTTCCAGTCGTGGGGAAAGACGGTCTTTACATAGTCGTTACTAAAATGTAGCAAAAGTCCGTGTAATAAAACAGGCGTTGTGTACTGGGAACCTGACCCAGTATAGGACAGGGTGCGTGGAGGGAAATGACTTGGAAGCTCAGACCCAGGTGTATTAGAATTTGTTAGTATTTTCTTCTGAGAGAAATTTAAAATGTCCAAGCTAGGAAGTCTTACTAAATCGTCTTTTGAACTAATTAACAGCTCTGACTACCGTTAAAAGGACCAGTGCAGTTAATTGTTGTGGGTTGAACATTATCTAGTATACACACTCTCTGGTGATAGTCTTTGAGCAGGGTTTTACTTGGCTTTACTCTGACTTCTGACTTCTAGGAACGAAGCCATGTTAAATCAGTTAGCAGCCTTCAGTGTTGGGTAGAGAGTGACCCTCCCTCAAGAAATGATAACTGTGTGGAGTCTACTGTGTGCACTCTGTGCTTGCATGGTCCCTTTCATCTGAGAAACTCCTCAACCATATTATTACATACTCGGGGTAGAATGTAATAATAAATAGGGATAGAGAAATCAAATGTATGGACATAATTTTGTATTTGTACAAAACATGACCCTGACCGAAACAGCCTGAGGAAGAAAGGGTTAATTTCAGCTTACAGTTCTCAGTCCATCATTGAGGGAAGTCAGGGCAGGAACTCAAGGCGGGAACCTCAAGTCAGGAACTGAATCAGAGACCTAGGTTGCTCCCTGTACTGGCTGGTTTTGTGTGTCAACTTGACCCAAGCTAGAGTTATCACAGAGAAAGGAGCCTGCCTCAGTTGAGGAAATGCCTCCATGAGACCCAGCTGTAAGGCATTTTCTCAATTAGTGATCAAGGGTGGGAGGACCCAGGCCATTGTGGTTGGTGCAGTCCCTGGGCTGGCGGTCTTGGGTTCTATAAGAGAGCAAGCTGAGCAAGTCAGGGGAAGCAAGCCAGTAACATCCCCCCATGGCCTCTGCATCAGCTCCTGTTCCCTGACCTGCTTGAGTTCCAGTCCTGACTTCCTTTAGTGATGAACAACAATAGCTGAATAAGTCTTTTCCTCCCCAACTTGCTTCCTGGTCCTGACATTTGTGCAGGAATAGGAACCCTGACTAAGACACTCCCCATGTGCAGTGATGTTTTGCCTGCATGTATGTCTGTATGAGGGAGTATGTTGGGTTTTCTGGACATGGAGTTACGGACAGTTGTCATATGGGTGCTGAGACTTGCTGGGCCTTCTCTCCAGCCCCATGGAATACTTTTGTTTGTTTTTGAGACAGGCTCTCACTGTGTAGCTATGGCTGTCCTGGCCTCGACTCAGATACACTGGCCTCTGCCTCCTGAGTGCTGGGATCTCAGCCTCCTTTCCTGTCGGACTGAGAACTTTCCTATTGTACCAAGCCAGGGGTGGCACCGCCCACCATAGACTGCGCTCCCACATTAATCACTGATTAAGAAAAAGTTCCACAGACTCACCCATGTGACAATCTTACAGAGACACTGCCAGTTGTAGTTTCTTGGATAACTCTAGTTTGTGTTAAGTTTGGTAGAGATGGGGAAGGACATGACAACCAGGAGAGCCGGCCTCCAACTTGTAATTTCAAGTGCTGGGGTTACAAGTTTGTACCACTCTTCCTAACCTTTGTTTGTTTCGAACAGTGAATTCCAGATTCTTGTCAGTTATGAAGAAGCAATAATAGTTTTTGTTCGAAGTTTATTTTTTCTGTTAGTTTACTATAACAATTACCCGAAATCGTGTGTCTTTAATAAGATTTAGTCCTCACAGTTCTGGTGACAGAGAAGCCTGGGTCACCCTGATCTGTTTCCTTGGTGGGAGGGATGCCCAGCTCTGGCCTGACTCCCGAGGCCCCCGATTCAACCAGCAGAGCTCTGCCCTCTGCGCTGCTCTCTTCCCTGAAGCCCCGTCACACTGGGGTGGAGTGGCCACACGTGAGCATAAGGTATTCAAATCGTCCTCCCTAGCAGTTTCTAAATATTTCCCACCATGGGGCACAGACCCCATCAGTTCACCTCAGAAGCCTTAATGTAAGCTAATGTCTTCATAATTGAATACCGTACTTTAATTGAAACATGTTAGTTTGAGTGGATGGAAACGTGAAACAGCTCATGTTTCTGTTAACAATTAAGTTAGCATTTTAAACTACAACACAGAAATTTCAAAACAATGCTTTACCACCAGTGTACTCCTTTGTTACTGTGACTTAAACTGCATAGCCTAGCAACACATTCCCATCTCCTGCTTGCGCTGTGACTGATGAGTGACATCCAGTCTGGGGGAGCTGAGTGACCTCTTCCCACCCAGTCAGCAGAGTGTGTGCTTGTGTGCCTCTTGTCTCCGAGTGATAAACTTCCAGGACCTTTTATAAGAATGGAAAACTGAAAGAGGAAATTTGTAAATGAAGATACAAGGACAAATAGTGAGCAGGAGTGAGACTGAAACCCGACTGGATACTGCGCATAGCTCAGCTTGGTCGCCTGGCTCCCAGCGCCATTCAGGACACTCAGATGCTGCCATCGGAACTCGAGAAAACTTGGTAAAGACAAAATCATAGAAGAAAACTTCCCTAACCTAAAGAAAGAGATGCCCATGAACATACAAGAAGCCTACAGAACTCCAAATAGATTGGACCAGAAAAGAAATTCCTCCCATCACATAATAAATAGTCAAAACACCAAATGCACAAAACAAAGAAAGAATATTAAAAGCAGTAAGGGAAACAGGTCAAGTAACATATAAAGGCAGACCTATCAGAATCACACCAGACTTCTCACCAGAGACTATGAAAGCCAGAAGATCCTGGACAGATGTCAGACAGACCCTAAGAGAACACAAATGCCAGCCCAGGTTACTGTATCCAGCAAAACTCTCAATTAACATAGATGGAGAAACCAAGTTATTCCATGACAAAACCAAATTTACATGTTATCTTTCCACAAATCCAACCCTAGAAAAGGAAAATAGATGGAAAACTCCAACACGAAGGAAACTACAGCCCTAGAAAAAGCAAGAAAGTAATCTTCTTGCAACAAAACCAAAAGAAGAGAGCCACACAAATAATAATTCCACCTCTAACAACAAAAATAACAGGAAAAAACAATCACTATTCTTAAATATCTCAACATCAATGGAATCAATTCCCCCAATAAAAAGACATAAGAGAGGAGACAGTGTAGCAGGGTGAGGACATTGTCATGGAAATAACACCAGAACCTGCATGTATATAACAACGATCTCAAATATTTCTTGACGCTGGTCCTACCGCCATGGGGATTGAGCCCAGGACCTCTAACTGCTAGGCTAGCACTCCTCCACTGAGCTGCCACTCTTTAAACATGTTTTTATTTTGACAGGTTGTCACTAAGTTGTGTAGGCAGTCTTGAATTTGTGATTCTTCTGCCTCAGCCTCCCAGGTACCTGTGAGTACAGGTCTGTGTCACCAGGCTCAGAGTGACATCGAAAATACAGAGTAGCATTTAGGAGGCAGAGGCAGGCAGATCTCTGTGTTCAAGACCAGTCTGATCTGCATAACATCCAGTGTAGCCAGTGCTGCACAGTGAGACCCTGTCTCAAGGAAACACACGTACACACCCCCACCCCCACTCCCACCACCCCCACCATCCCCATCACCCCCACCATCCCCATCCCCATCCCCATCCCCACCCCCCCCCCCAACAGCAACAAGAATGTAAAGAGTAAAATGTTTATTCCGGTTTAGAAAGTAGAAGGACTGACTGCACCACAGCACAAAAGATGTTGTTTCCAGGCCGTAAGTAAGTGTTGTGCAGGAGGGAGATGGCTCAGTGAAGTGCTTGCTGTACAGCCGTGAGAACCTAAGTTCTATTCCGAGAACCCACTTAGTTAGGCCGCTGTTGGGGCAGTGCCTGTAACCTAGAACCGAGTAGGCAGTCAGGAAAGTTCCTGGGACTTGGTAGACAGGCAGTCTAGCTGAAGCCATGAGCCGCATGTTTATAGACTGAAGACCTCAGATCCCTAAACAATGGTAGAAGGAATGAACCCCTCCCGAAAGTTGCCATTGGACTTCCTTGCGGCGCCTTTACACACACACACACACACACACACACACACACACACACACACACACACACACACACACACACACACACAGCAGTTAAGATACCTACAAGAAGACAGGTCATGGGAAAGAGGGATGCTAAGGTGCAGACCAGTTGGGGATAGAGGTGAAGGACAGCAAAACTGCCTCGTTCCACAAGTTGGGCCAGAGGACAGGGATGGACGAGGCCTTAGCTGGCTAAGATTTGTGTAACCCGTGAAGTGGCTTAGATAACTGCCAGTTGAGACTTTAAGGTTTTTCATTAGAAGTGAAATGAAATTTGCATTGGGAACGTTAACTAATGTGAACTGGGCCTTGGTGTGATACAAACCTGAAGTCCTAGCTAATGGAAGGTTGTTTAAATATTTGAAAGTTCAAGGACTACCAGGGCTGTAGGGTGAGTTCGAGGTCAACTGGAGCCATGTAAAGCGATCCTTCTGAAGCAATGAAGGGGGCCGTGCTGTTGCCCAGGGTAGTCGGGTGTCTTCCCGCCCCTTGATGCTGAATGCACACAGGGTCAGTCTCCAGTGTGGGGTGGGGCTAGAGATGTTGAGTAAGGTTGGGAGTGTGAGGAGGGGAGGAAGGGACAGATGACAGCTGCTGAGGTACTCAGTTCTTGGACAGAAAAAAAAAAAAAAACCTGAGAAGAGCATAGAGCGCTCTTGGGTTTCTAAAAAGAGTAACAGGTTAACATGTGTATCACACACTCAGGGAGGTAACTGTGCGTTCTGCTAGGTGAGGTGGACACAGGCTGGGGTCAGTGTTGTCCAGGATTTGCGTGCTCAAGTGGTAATTCTCTTCACTTTATTATGAGCAGACAGTGCTGTGTGCTAGGTTGTTTCAGCGGAGTTCACGCGTTAGAGCTTTTGTAACTCTTTTAAAGCATCTTCCCCTCCCCCCAACTGTCCTTGGTACATTCATGGAACTATATTATAAAAACTTAAATTCTGGAGATGTACTATTGAATTCTGTTTCTTTAAGGAGCATTCTTCTAGGACAAGATTAATTTAGGAATTTATTTTGGGTCATTCTTTCTAGAATAATGTGGCTACCGAAGGGCCATCTTAAGGGGAAGGAGTGACTTAGATGTGTGTATGTGTATACTATTTAAATAAGTGTGTATGTATGTGTATACTATATAAGTGTGTGTATGTGTGTACTATATATAAATAAGTATGTATATATAAAACTAAAAAGTATATATTTATACAAATTTGTATATATATACATGTATATATACATATATATACACATACACTAGAAATTCAGTTTCTGATATTAAAAACAGAAGTGGCTATACTCAGCCAGGGTACATGCCAGTCCCTAGTCACGGCTGCTTAGAAGGTGAAGATGGGAGGTCTGATTGTCCACTCCCCTGTCTCAGCACTGAGATCCCATCCGGCTTGAACCTATTCAGGTTTTGTGCATGCTGCCCCAGGCTGAGAGTCCCATGCACATCAGTTCTGTTGTGTCTGGAAGACACTGTTTCAATGGAGTCATCCACTACCTCTGTCTTAAATCTCCCACCTCTCTTCTGTCTCTTGGGCCCCAAGAGGAGGACTTGGATGAAAACACTCCATTCAGGACTAAATTCTCCAAAGTCTCTCCCTCTGTACATTGTCCAGTTGTGTGTCTTTGTGTCAGTGCCTGTGTGCAGTAAGACGGGCTTTTCAGGTGCAGGCTCAGCAGAACCCCAATGTCTGAGTACAGCAGTGTGTCACTGTGTTCCCTTAGCAGAATGTAAGCAGAATGGGATGTAGGCCCATCTATCTATTCTCAGGCTCATGGCCAGTTTAACAGTGTCAAGACTATGTTCCATCTCTTGGTTTGGGTTGGTTTTGGGGGGGCGGGGGTTGTTTTATTTTGTTGCTGTTTTGAGACAGGATTTCAATATGTAGCCCTGGCTGTACTAGAACTCACTGTGTGGATCAGGCTGCCCCTGCCTCCTGAGTGCTGGGTTTAAAGGTGTGTGCTACCATGCTGGTTAGCACCAGTCTATTTTCCGGGTAGGTCGCTGTTTTTAGGTTGCAGACTTTATTTAATAACCTATTTTTTCTTTGAAGAAGTTCAGCCAATCTTTGTCAGTCCTGAATGGCTCCTGTTTTCTGTGTGAAATGTTCAAGTGTATCAGTCAACTTTGTAGTTCTCCTGCACTCCTAGCTGTCCTCTCTAGTCAACAGTAAATATCAAGAAACTCCAGTTTCCCAAACTCCAAAAATGGCAGTCCTGACCCAATTCAGACTACTACAGAAGGATTTCTGGTGCTTAGTTAACATTCCTCTGGAGCTTGTCAAACAGGTCACCCAAAAGGAGGGAGTCATTTCCCTTACCTCTGGCAGAAGGGACATATATGGCTCTTCATTGACATATATCTTTGATGCCTGAAGAATATCAAAGTCTAGGTTAACGTCCACGCTCCCTCAGTCCCTCCGTGTTCACAAGTCCTTAGAGTTTGAGGAGCAGAGTTTCCTTTGGACCTTACCTTCCAGCCTCTTTGTTGGTGAGAAAGGATAGTCTGACTGCTTCACAGCTGGAGAGGGCCCAGAAAGCCTGGAATGCTGGTCAAAGGTGAGGAGGGGGAGGGGAGTCAGGTAATGAGAGGAGACCGGGAAATTCCAACAGAAGCTTCTGGCTTGTTGACCTAGCCTGAAGAACTGTGCTTTCTCGGTGTCTTTCCGTGTGATTAGGGCTGGCTGGTGGGCTCTGCAGTTGATTTCCTGGATGCTGTCTGTCAACTGAGTGGGACTCTTCTGTCTCTGTCTCTCTCTCTCTCTCTCTCTCTCTCTCTCTCTCTCTCTCTCTCTCTCTCTCACTCTTTCACTCACACTCTCTCTCCCCCTCTCCTCCCCCCTCTCTCCTCTCTTCTCCTCTCTCTCTCTCTTCCCCCCTCTTCCTCTCCTCTGATCTTCTCCCCTCCCCTTCCCCTCCCCTCCTCCCTTCCCTCTCTCTCCTCCCCCACCTCTCTCTCATCTGCCCTAAGTCCTCACTGTAGGGTAAGCAGTTAACAGCTGGGGTAGACTCCACTTTGAGCCATAGCAGAATGAGGCCTGAAAGTTGTCAGTGTGATAAAAGTGTAAATACTCATTCATAGTAAGAAATTTCTCAGCAGGGAAGAAAACAGAGTTTAAAGACCCAAAAGATGGTTCTGGGATAACGCGTGGCTAGATAGAGGTCAGACAGAGGTGTTTTCAGCACTGGGAAACACTTTTAAACTTATTATTTAGAAAACAACTGAAGACAGTTTCAATTTTGATCCTGTGACTATAATGATAGCCAGTGTTTTTGTTACCAAGACCTTGAAAAACAAGTTCTTTTCAATGAGCAGTAGTAAAGAAGTGAAATTGAGTCAGTAACAGCAGCATGGTACCTGGGCTTGTCTTTCATTGGAACCTGTTTTGTGAGTCCCTTTCTCAAAGGAACCTTGTCAGCAAGGTAAACCCCCCTCAGTTGTGCGTTTGATTCGAGTAGGCTCTCTTGTTGTCTGTAAGGTTCTCCACAGTTAGCCTGCTATTCTTGGCCTCTCCAGATGGGAAACGTTTTGCCTTCGTGAATAGTGGATGTGTCTGACGGCTGCACTCTGAAGATATACTGTTTGCTCCACGACGGTCGGTCCTGTCAGGTTACAATGATGCTGTGGTCTCTCTCCCTTCTGAAAACCCCAACTGGAGGACTCCTTGGGCCTACCGTGCACTTTCTGAGCATCGTCACCTGTAATACTGCTCCTCAGCTTAGAATGTCAGACCCACACTTTTTTTAAATGCTGCTCAGGGAATCACAGTGCTGACCAGACTAAGGGCCTTATCTCGTACTCACAATAAAGCCTGGACTACTTTCTCCTGCAGACAGGGCTCCTGCCTGCCCCTGGAGTCTTCGCCCCTGACAGCAGCCCTCTGGTCCATCAGCCTCCTTCAGCTGCCATAGCTTTGTGTCATCTCTGGCACTGGGGCAGTGCCCTTGGCACACAGTTTAATGGGTGTTTGTGAGTGAACCGTTTTACCGGGGCTGTTTGCTACCCTACTGTAGCAATGGCAGTAAATGTGGACTAAGTTGGTAGCCTGTGCTGCTGGAGGTGCTGGGGAGATGCTCCGTGAGTAAAAACATTAAGCAGACAGGAGTTGGATCCTTGGCTCCATAAAGCGGCCATGTTGTGAGTCCCACACAGTGCTGTGATAATACTAGAGTGTCCATGTGTAAACACGCACTACAGCCTCCACGATCCCTCTCCTGCCCTCTTCCATCACCATTTTTCTTTTGGTAGTATGTGCATGTGCACACATGTACATGTGCACCAGGTGTGTCGTACATGCATGCGTGTGCTAGATGTTGTATGCACGCCAGATGTTGATGGCAAGTGACCTCTTCCCTTTTTTTTTTGAGACAAGGTTTCTGTGCTGGCTAAAGTTATGTCAACTTTTGACACAAGCTAGAGTCATTGGAGGGGGAACCTCGATTGAGAAAATGGCTTCCTAAGATCAGGCTGCAAACAGTCCTGTAGGGCAGTTTCTTAATCAGTGACTAAGGGAGGGCCCAGCCCATTGTGGGCGGGGCCATCTTTGGGCTGGTGGTCCTGTAAGAAAGCAGGCTGAGCAAGCCAATAAGCAGGGCCCTTGTATCGCTTCTGTCTGCGTGAGCTCCTCCCTTCAGGCCCTGTTTTTAGTTCCTGTCCTGACTTCCTTTGGTGATAGGCCATGGATGTGGAAGCTTAAGTCAAATAAGCCCTTTCCTCCCCAACTTGCTTTTGGTCATGGTGTTTCCTCGCAGCAGTAGTGACCCTAACTAAGACGGTCTCTGTGTAGCCCTAGCTATCCTAGAATGGAACTCGCATGTAGGGTGCCTTCCCTCTGTCTCCCAAGTCCCAGGATTAAACGTGTGCACAGCACTCTTTTTTTTTTTTTTGGTTCTTTTTTCCGGAGCTGGGGACCGAACCCAGGGCCTTGCGCTTCCTAGGTAAGCGCTCTACCACTGAGCTAAGTCCCCAGCCCCCACAGCACTCTTACCTCTTCCTCTTCCTCTTCCTCTTCCTCTTCTTTTCCTAGACATCACCTCGCTGAACCAGAAGTTCATTGAGTCCAGCAGGAGTGGCTGGCCAGGGCGCTCCAGGGGTCTGTTTCTTTCCCCCACAGTCCCCACACTAGGTTTCTGCCTTGTTCCTTCTCTCCCTCTGGGGGTTAGGGGTCTAAGCTCCTTGATGTCTTTCCTTGTGGATGAAACACATTAGGCTCACTGGCATTGCCATGGGCAAGAGGTCTTCTGTCATATGCTGGGTGAACAGAATCCCCACAGGGCTTCCAGTCCCTGTGTCGCAAGTTGTTCTTGTTCATGCTTATCCTCACAAGCAGGCTGCTGCTTCGTGGAAGAGCAGTAGAATTGGCCTTGGAAATCAGGCTGTAAAGAGAAGCAGCAGCAAGCCACTTGTGGTTTATAAGTGTGCTGGCGGGTTGTGTTTTCAGGCTCCCGTGTGAGCTGTGTCTCTTTGAAACCTCATCACAGTGTGCTGTGTGTGTCTGATGGGAGACAGGACACAAGGAAAAGGGGTATTGGGGAAGGTCATGGGCTTGAAGTTTGTTTATGGACAATGAAGGGTTTTGCCTTTAAGGAGGCCGGGTTTATTTTGACCCATTTTCAGGGTACAGTCCATCATTGACAGAAACTTGTCTGAGGAGGCTTCTGGAGAGTGTTCAGAGTCCAGACATGGAGAGCCGCACACGTCTGTCAGGATGATGCTCACGTTGAGCATGGTTCTGCACCTCAGGAATCCTTATGAACACGGAAGCCTCTTAGCTCCTGGGAGCACGAAGAAGCCAGCAGATGGTGCATTAGGTCCTTTGGACTTTACTAACCCTAGTTTTACATCTTAACTTGAGGTGGTTTTTCTTTCCTTTCCTTTTTTACTTCAAAAATACAATTTTTGACCATTTGTAACTTTGGTAGTCTGGAACAAGTTGCCTCTGTCAAAAAATCATGGGCAGCTTCTACTTCAGATTGCTCCTGAGGCCTTAACTTCTGGACCACATTTCATAGGAGCCTGCCCTTTGTGAGGGCTTGGGGCAGTTTCTCCCTGCCAGCCCCGCCAGGCAGCTGTCGTCCACATCAGTAAGCATTTATTTCAGTCTGGGAGCAGGTGCCTGAGGAACCGACCCACTCCCACTTCACCTTCAGCTGTGTGGGCAGATTCCTAACATGCCGGCAGCGTCTGCTGCTAAAGCACAGGATTTCTGTGCCTGAGTGCTTGGCCCTGGGCCACTAAGAGAGGTGGCCAGGAAGTGCTAGGCATTCGGTGACCCTGGCACAGTGCTTAACCTAGGAATGGAGAAATGGCCTTTTCTGCTCCCGTAGCATCAGCCCTCAGTAGCAAAGGACTGCGGTTGTCCCATGTGCTCCTGAACTCAGCACCTCGGCTCATCTCTTCCTAATTGCTTCACGCTCCCTCCCCAATGCTCTTCCTGGGGCCCTACCCCACCCCTGTACTACAAGGAAGCCACACAGTTTATCTCAAAGTTACTTTGGGGACAACCTAAATCTTCTGGCTATTTGGATTCAGGGTAGCTTTAAATTTTACTTCTTTAGTTGGCTGGTTGGGTGGTGGTGGTGGTTGTTTTGAAGACAGGGTTTCTTTGTGTAGCCCAAGCAGGCTGTCTTGGAATGGAACTCTCACTGTGGACCAGGCTGTCCTCAAACTCAGAGGCCTGCCTGCTTCTGCCTCCTAGGTGCTAGGACTGAAGTGTTTGTAACTGTTGAGCCGTTTCCTCAGTCTCCAGAGTGACTTTATTACAGTCCTGGCCCACCTTTCTTTCTCTCACTGGAAATTTGAGACTTCATTTCCTTAATGGGGATGTTGTCAGAGGTGTGGGGAGGAAGGGTTTTGTATCTACCTACAGGCTCAGCCTCTCCGAATATCTTAATCTCTGTTCCTAATGAGAAAAGTAACAGGTGTGACCAGTTACTCTCCGTAAAAACCCCAGCTGTGGCCGTCTGCTGTAGACTGATCCAGAACTTAGTACTTCCAAAAGTCCTCAGATTCAGTGCTGCAAAATAACTTAAGGTATGAATGCTACATGCAAAACAGAGCAGCTGCACTCTGCTGGTTCCACTTGTGTTTGCAAGTGAGCTCCCAACACCGTGATTGATACAGTTTGGTGAGAAAATAACTTGGAGAATCACCTTTGCTTCAAATAAGGTAACAGTTGCCAGTGTCATGAACAGACCGCCTCTGCTGCTAAGAAGCCCAGCTGGGTTCTTAGCATGGGACAGAGGCTGGGCTACACAGCTGTGTCTTTACCCTTAGATCAGCCAGTTCTACTGCTCCCTAGCAAGAGCTGCTCTGAGTGCGTCAGCCATTTTTATTTCAAGAATGTTCTTCTTAAGTGTCTTTTGCTGTGGCTGGTGTGAGTTCTCTTGTATTTGGCTATTTCTCCCTCTGGAGTACTCGTTTGGATGTTTCGTTTCTCTTAAGTCATTCCTCCCTTTTTTGGGCACTTAGTAACCTTAATATACAATTGACCCAAAAAGATTTTAAATTATATCTGCCTGCTACAAGTTTATTATTACTGTATGCCTTATCTGAATGTACCCAAATCTTATGTATTTGTCTTCTAAAGCTGCAAAAACATTTTATAGATATTAATGTTTTATATATACTAGTGCCAAATTATGTTCAAAGAAAAAACTTGGGCTCTCTGATTCTTGTCCTGGTTGGTTTTTGCCAACTTGATATAAACCTAGATGTACCTGGGAGTAAGACTCTTCAGTGAGAAAATGTCTCCATCAGTTCGGCTGTGGTGTATTTCCTTGATTGATGGTTGATGTAGGAGGGCCCAACTCACTGTAGGCGGAGCCACCCTGCCTAGGCAGAGGGTCCTGACTGCAAGAAAGCAGAGTGAGCAAGCCATGAGGAGCAAGCCAGTAAGCAGCACTCTTTCAGGGTCTGCTTTGTAGATCCTGCCTCCATGTTCCTGCCTTGACTTCCCTCAGTGATGGAGTGTGACCTGAGAGTTGTAAGCCGAAATAAACCCTTTCTTCCCCAGTCACTTTGGTCATGGTGTTTGTCTTACCTCAGCAGTAGAAAGGCTAACCACAGCGATTCTCTGGGTTACTATCCTCAGGGTGTGTTTGGGAAGCATGTTTGGGCTGCAGGCCGTTCACGTTTGTTTTGGAGTTCTTTTCACGCCCCTTCATTTCCATTCTCTTTGACTCCCAGTCTGTGTTCTGCCCTTACTACCTCATTGTATTAATTGTTTTTTTTTTTCTGAAGACTTATTTTATTTTAATTATATTGGGGTGGGGGTGCACTTGAGTGCTGGGATCCACAAGAGCCAGAGGCATTAGATTCCACTGAAGCCGGGGTTATGGTGGTTGTGAGTCACCTGACATGCAAGCAGCAAGTATGGTTAGCCACTGATCGTCCTCTCCAGCTCCCGTGCATACGTGTGTAGCCTCAGGATTAGCCTTTTAATGTACTTTGTGGGGATTCTGTTGTCTGTTCTTCAAAGCTGAATTTCAGAATCCACTACTGTGTTCTCAGTAATGCCTCCTACTCCAGGCCCAGGTTCTGTTTGCCTCTAAGGGCCATTTGGTCAGTTGGCCTTGGGCAGAGAAAGTTTTCTCCACTGTTTGTACTTTTTTGGTACCTATCACTATCACTAACAGTCTTGTTTTTCTTAAGTCTGCAGGTTTTTTTTTTCCCTGTATTTAATTTCTCTCCAGGTGTTCTAGGCTATTTTTAAGCCTTTTTCTTATTTACTATTGTCTGTAGATGTCAAAAAAGATTGGTCTGACCATGCTCTCTGGTGGGAAAAGAAGAGGACTTGGCTGCTTAAGACACACTGGACCTTGGATAAGTATGGCATCCAGGCAGACGCCAAGCTTCAGTTCACCCCGCAGCACAAACTGCTCCGCCTGCAGCTTCCCAACATGAAATATGTGAAGGTGAAAGTGAACTTCTCTGACCGAGTCTTCAAAGCCGTGTCGGACATCTGCAAGACTTTCAGTAAGTGGTCAGCCGTCAGTCAAGCGCGAGGCAGATGCGGCCGGCACTTGGCATTGAGTGTGTCCTAAGGGGGGGTGTGGGTTGGGATGAACCTGTGTGCATCTGTATTTGAAATTATTTTTTAAGATAAAGAAATATTGGGTTAAGGTGGAATAGGAAGAATTAGATTTTTTTCTCCTGATAAGAATCGTGTATTATATAAAAGTCTTTTCTGATGACTTGATCATTTGACAGTTGTCAGATTGACCCTTGCTCTCAGTGCAAGCGTGGTCCCAATGATCTACGCCCTAAGCCACAACTGCATTGTTTGTGGGAGGGTGGGGAAGGGAACAGGCATTGTTTTCAGAGGGCTGTGTCTCTTCAGTGTTTCCTACACATAAGTCACTTTGACTGTGTAATTCAGAGAGATGATATCACTCCCGCTGAAGGCCTGCCCGCTCCTAAGGAAACTACCGCGAGGACTTGCTCACCCAGTGCGAATACTCCTCAGACACAGATGTGGATTGCTTTTTGCTTGTCTGACATGGTTATGATGTATAACAGGAAGCATTCAGCCACCAGAGAGATGTGAATGTTCGTCACTCGTTACCACCAGCACACAGTTCTTAGACACATCTAACGAGTCTCCAGGTTTTATTCCAACTAGAACTATAACTCTTTTCTACATGTGTTGCATTTTCAGATGATACTAGTCATTCATGAATATATTGGCCCCCAAAGCAACTTTGATATACAGTTTGGTTTGCTACATACGCACTTGTTCAGACTGTGCGGTAGACTGTGTGTTGTGTGTGGCTTTGCACATGTGTTTGCAGGTATGGGAGACTTCCCTGGCGTAAAGATGTTAGGAGTTAGGAGGATGTTGGTTCTCTGTCCTCCTCTCTTCTCTGCACTGATTACTTCAAGCAGGTGTCTTTGAACCTGGAGGGGGGCTGGCAGCCTCTGCAATTCTGTCTTTGGCCCCCACAGCACCGGGGCGGCAGTCTTGTGCTGACTGTTTAGGTGGAAGCTGGGGATTTGAACTCATGTCCTCATGCTTGCACTACAAGTGCTCTTACCCACAGAGTCATCTCCCTGGCCCCAAGTATATGCATTCTTAAAACAATTTACTGTTTTGTGCTGTTTCACAATACTTGTGTGTAGCTGCATTGGTATTCCCCATGAGTTCTGTTAGTGGACATTTTGGTTGTTTCACTCTTAGAGCAAATACTGCAGTGAGGTTTTGTTTTTGTTTAGCATATTGTTGACAAGTTTTTAGTTGAGATAGCTTCGGGACACCCACCTTAGTTCTTCAGCACCTACACTCACTGCTAGAGCCACTGGCACATACTCCTCCCCTGCAGGTCCTCCCCCCCTGCAGGTCCTCCTCCTCCCCTGCAGGTACTCCTTAAAGGGAGGCTGGGTTGGGACTGTTGCTCTTTAACTTTATGATTTTAGATTTGTCTCATGGATTCTCCATTTCTTTGTGGTTCTAATAGGGCCCCTTTGATCAAGTCAGAATCTATTTTAGGTCTTTTAAGAAAAAAATTTTAAATATTTATTTATTTATTTATTTATTTATTTATTTATTTGCTTGCTTATTTGAGTTCTCTATCTGGTTGTACACCCGAGTGTCAGAAGGGGGCATCAGATCCCAGTAGATGTGGCAGCTGAGAATTGATCTCAGGATCTATGGAAGAGCAACCAGTGCTCTCTCAATCACTGAGCCATCTTTCCAGCCCCTAAGAATTTTTCTTTAAAAGATTGATTTTATGCATATGAGTGCTCTGTTTTGAGACACTAGAAGAGGGCATCAGATCCCATTACAGATGGTTGTGAGCCACCATATGATTGCTGGGAATTGAACTCAGGAACTCTGGAAGAGCAGCAACCACTGAGCCATGGTTTCAGCCCCAAGAATACTTTTTTTAAACCTCTGACATGTGTGTTTTTCTTATTTTTTTTTTAAAGATTTATTGATTTATATATAAGTACATTGTAGCTGTCTTCGATACACCAGAAGAGGGCATGGGATCTCTTTACAGATGGTTGTGAGCCACCATGTGGTTGCTGGGAATTGAACTCAGGACCTCTGGAAGAGTAGTCGGGTGCTCTTAACCGCTGAGCCATCTCTCCAGCCCGTGTTTTTATTTTAAAGTAATCTTAGAAATGCTCATCTTTTCCCTCAATTTTTAGGCATCTTTTGCTGTTATTCCAAAGAACTTAGGAAATCAGAAGGGAAACAGATTAATATCACTGTTTTTATGTAGTGCATCTGGGATAATTCACCATGTTTAACTGGATGATATAGATTAAACCACTGAAAAACACAAAGAATTACATAAGTTATCTAATACATAATATTTAGACTTAATAGCTGTTGATACTTTATCATTTTTAAGTCACAGTAACATGTAGATTCCTTGAGTGTCAGTCATGGCTTCCTTCACAGATCATGTGTGCCTAGTTTGCTGTTGTGTTACTGTGATTAAAGGTGTATGCCACCACACATGGCTCAAGATTTTTTTTTTTTAATTTATTGCTTGTATATGGCTGTGGAGCAAATGTCGTGATGGTGTACATGTGGAGGTCAAAGGACAACTTTCAGGAGTTGGTTGTGTCATATTGAGTGGGTTCTGGGACTTGAACCCAAGTCTTTAGCCTCTACTCTGAGCCATTTACTAGACCAGATCTTTGATTTTTATGCTTAGTGTTCTAGCTTGTCTGAAAGACCCTGACAGACGCTACGCTCTGAAAAACATTTTTCTGGATTTCTTGGGAGCTTTGTAGGTGAGTGTAGGGTTGACGTTCGGTTTTGTTTCTTTCTTTGGGACATCCTCAAGTTCTAGGACAGTGGGTGTGTGCCACCATGCCTGGCTTAGGGTCGAGTGCACTGAGTCACCTCACAGCCCTTCCCCCCCTCACTGGGTACTGCTGTTAGAAATGTCACTTTCCATGTAGATAGTCACACCTCTTACAGATAATAACTTACCCTGTTTTTCATGTGCACATCGTGTCCTCCACTGACTTAGGGTTTTACTGCTGTGAACAGACACCATGACCAATGCAAGTCTTGTGAAGGACAACATTTAATTGGAGCTGGTTTACAGGGTCAGAGGTTCAGTCCATAACCATCAAGGCAGGAGCATAGTGCATCTAGGCAGGCATGGTGCGGGAGGAGCTGAGAGTTCTACTTCTTCATCTAAAGGCTGCTAGTGGAAGACTGACTTCCAGGCATCTAGGAAGTAGGTCTGATAGCCCACACCCACAGTGACACACCTTCTAGTAGTGCCACTCCCTGGGCAGAGCATATGCAGACCATCCCACCTTGTCTCATTGCAATGAACTGTACTTTTAGTCACGGGAACAGGGACGATATTGTTTCACTGTTTCTGATTCTTTACATTGACTTACCTTTTGTTTAGAAGTTTCCGCCTTTATTTTATTCCTAAGACCTAACCACATGTACTTAGGTAAGCTTGCGGATCCTGAGCTAACTTATTGGAGATTCTCTGTTCATCTTCCCACCACTGAACACCAAACTCTGACGTGACCTCGTAACTGCTCTCTGCAATAATTTTCTCCCATTAAGTTCTTTAGTGTTCAAGCCAAGTAATTTTCCTCAAATTAAATGAATCCACTTAAGTGCTGGTCACTGTGGTCTCATTAGTTGAACTCTTCTGGGTTCATTCTTGTGGCTCTTGATTAGTGTAAGAGAAGTAGAATCCAAAGGAAGAAAAATGACATGGCGGGTGTTCCCAAAATGCCCCTAACACCAGAGCCCAACAGTCAGCCGTCAGACGAACGTGCAGTTGAATGGAAATTAACTGATTTTGCTGAACTCTGACAACCTTTCTAAAGTTATTTTGTTTTTAAAATTGGTATAAAAAACATTTTCTTTCGTAATTTAACTGTTACAAAAATGTCTCGTAAAGATTAAATGAGATGGGCTTGTTTGCCTCTGCCTTTTCACAACGGACATTGCTGTCAGAGAATGGTGAGTTCTTTTTTTTTTTTTTTGGTTTTTTTTTTTGGAGCTGGGGACCGAACCGAGGGCCTTGCGCTTCCTAGGCAAGCGCTCTACCACTGAGCTAAATCCCCAACCCCGGTGAGTTCTTACCTAACCTGTACAAACGTGCACTCCCCCAGGACAGTGTTCCTACAGCGTGTTAGGTCGGTGTTAATAGATCAGGGTTCAGGTCTTCCCACTACTGAGGTAGGTTAGGCCATTCCTAATCCATTCCCTCTTTCTCCTCTGCCCTGTCCCTGGGAAGGGCACCTGTGTTTGGTACAGGCACACACAGGGATGGTGATCTGAGAGCAGGGCCCGTGGAAGGGTGTCCTGCAGAGACGGAAAGGAAGGAAGAATCCTCAGATTATTGTTCTGCACTTTATGCTGTTGTGTGCCCTCAGAGTTTTTGTCGTTTGTTTAGTCTAAAAACTGTTCAGTGCTTCTTGTTATTTATTTTCAAATTGCTTTTCTCTTATATTCCGTTCTTTATAAATTTAGTTTTGGCTGTAAGTACTACTCCAAACTCTGTTCCACGGAAGGGTTGACATTTTCCCAGCGTGAGAACTCCCATGAGGAACTGAAGTGCTTAGTTACACATCTCCAAGCACAGGCCCTTCCACAAGGCCCTGCGGTAGTGAGGGCTTCTGTTGCCGTGATTAACACTGTGACCAAAAGCGACTTGGGAGAGAAGGGCTATTCCAGCTCACAGTTCTCGGTCATGCTCCACCACTAAGGGAAGTCACTGCGGCCCAGTGGATTTAAAGGCCAATCAGGGCACACCCTCAGGGCACGCCCCCTTTGGAGGAGGGGCTGTTGAGCTCCTTTCCAAACTTGGCGGATAAGTGAAGCAGAAACTCCCCAGACTGTTCCAGACCAGAGAAAGGGAGAGACACTAACCTTTGCAGTTTCTTTATGTTAGAGACCAGCAAAGAGGGGGTTAAAAACTGGTCAGTGCACTCCTTTGTCAAGGCCATAAAGAGCCAAACAAAGCCTAAAGATCAGCCATGTTTTCATTAGAGTAACTAAGGGCAAACTCTCTGTCTCACTGAACTTTTAGCATTTATCTTCTCTGTGTGTTTTGTGTGCGTGTATGTCTGTCTGCCGTGTATCTACCTGGTGCCTCCTGAGGCCAGAAGAGCTTGTCAGATCCCTAGGAATTGGAATTATAAATGGTTTTGAGCTGCTATCGGGTGCTGGGAATCCAACCTGGGTCCTCTGGAAAAGCAGTCCGTACTTTTAACAGCAGAACCAACCATCTTCCCAACCCCTCACTTAACTTCTGTCTGGTCACTTTGAGGTATATGATCTTCAGATAATATAGAATGCATTTTTGACAAACCTACAGCAGTGTGATAAAGGCAGGTTTCAGCACCCTCATTTCTAACTATAGTTTCCTCTCCTCACCCTGGAGTTTCCTCTCCCTATTGTTTCCTCTCCCTATTGTTTCCTCACCCTCCAGTTTCCGCATCCTAGAGTTTCCTCAGTCCTAGAGTTTCCTCAGTCCTAGAGTTTCCTCAGTCCTAGAGTTTCCTCGTCCTAGAGTTTCCTCATCCTAGAGTTTCCTCGTCCTAGAGTTTCCTCGTCCTAGAGTTTCCTCGTCCTAGAGTTTCCTCATCCTAGAGTTTCCTCAGTCCTAGAGTTTCCTCAGTCCTAGAGTTTCCTCAGTCCTAGAGTTTCCTCGTCCTAGAGTTTCCTCAGTCCTAGAGTTTCCTCAGTCCTAGAGTTTCCTCAGTCCTAGAGTTTCCTCGTCCTAGAGTTTCCTCGTCCCCTTGGCTGTTCTTGCCCCACCAACCACTGACCTGTCTTCTATCACTACAAGGACTGCCTTTTCTCAAATGTCATTTTGGTGTAGCCATAGCGTATGTGGCCTTTTCTATATGGCTTTCCCCACTTAGGACATTCCGTTCAGCCCTCCGCGTATAATTTACCCGTGGTGGTTAGAGTGGGAAATGTTCCTCAGAGGCTCAGGTATTTACACATTTGGTCCCTGGTTGGTGCTGTTTGGGAGGTTTGGGTTGTGCAGTCTTACTAGAGAAGTATGTTGCTGGAATGGGATTTCTGTCTCGCCCACCTCACCCTGTCTGTTTTGTGCTTACAGTAAAAGATGTGGTCTCCTAGCTTCCTGTTCCTGTTGCCATGGTTTCTCATCATTATAGACTCTTACCTTTCTGAAACCATAAGCCAAAATAAAACTCTTCTATAGGTTGCTTTTGGTCACGATATTTTATCACAACAACAAAAAAGTAATAATACAATAGCAATCTCAGGGCACATTGATTCCCTCCAGTTTGGACTATTGTAAATAAAGCTGCTGGACTGGTAAGACGTAGCTCAGCAGGTAAAGGTGCTTGCCCCTAGCCGGAAGACCTGAGTTCAGTTCCCCAGACCCTTTACTGCATAAGGTCTAATTTCTGCAGATGGTTATCAGGCCCTACACATACACATGCACACACAGTAAGTAAGAGAGATTAAAATGTTGAATAAAGATGCTAAGCCATCTACTTGTAATTCTTGTAGGAATTCTGGGTCATAAGACAGGAAATTTAAAAGAATGAAAATTTCCAGCTCCATTGCAAACCAC
This sequence comes from Rattus rattus, assembly GCF_011064425.1. NCBI lineage: Eukaryota > Metazoa > Chordata > Mammalia > Rodentia > Muridae > Rattus > Rattus rattus. Next base: position 77,538,416 of record NC_046165.1, read on the forward strand.
CCATACTATTTTGCATTCTGACCAGCAGTCCTTGAGAGTTCCTGTTGCCTGGTGCCCTGGATTAAATAAGAATGTTCCCCAGTAGGCTCTTACACTTGAGTGCTTTGTCACCAGGGAGTGGCACTATTTGAAAGGATTAGAAGGATTAGGAGGTGTGACTTTGTTTGAGGCAATGTGTCACTGGGGGTGGACTTTGAGGTTTCAAAATCCCATGCCAGACCCCATGCTTGCCCCCCCTTTCCCCATTTTTCCTCCCCTCCACCCCTTTCTTCCCCCCACTCACCCCTCCATCTTTCCTTCCCTTATAAAGTAGGCCATATGGTAGAACTACAGACATTCTCTACGTATTCTGGATGTAGAAACTTTATTGGACATGTTTTAAGTTTTTCCTAGTGAGTGGCTAGCTCTTTTGAAATGTTATTGCAAAAAGACTTAATGTTTGTCAAAACCAATTTGTGATCTCTTATTTTCTCTCATTCTGTTTTCCTTGCTTTTTACTAAAGAGTTTATTTAGTTGTCCTTTGTGATTAGAGTTATCTCTACTGGTGACTTATGATCTATTTCCACTTTTGTCTTCATAGTAATTGCTTTCAGGAGTGTCCAACTTCAGCCTGTGCCTGTGTTCAGGATGGATGTGAATATAGCTTGACACAGAAAAATCATTACCTTACTTAAAACACTATTGGGTGTTTTTTTTTCCTTAACTGGATTTATGCAGCTCTTGAGCAAGAATTTTGCAGCCGTCAACAGTGTCACAGAGGTAGGCATGTCTGTAGAAGATTGTCTTCATTGTTTGTTGATATAAAAGGGCCGAGCCCATTGTGGGCAACATCATTCCCTAAGCTGGGCTCTGAGAGCAAAGAAAGCTCATTAGCAGACAGGCCATGTGGATGCATTCATTTCTCTTTGTGTATGTGATGGGACCCGTTGTCCTGAGTTCCTGACTCTGAGACACTTCTGTAATTATAGACTATAACCTGGAAATGTAACCCAAAGAAGTCCTTTCTTCTGTAAGTTGTTTTTGATTAGATTCTCTTATTACAGCAACAAGAATGAAACTGGCGATTTGAAACATAGGATAGCTGAAGAGTGCCAGCTTCTCCTCCCTCTAGTAATTGTTCTTTAAGTTGCTTTCTGGTTAGTGGAATTCCAGAGCTGTCTGCCATTCTGTGTGCGCTTTCTGTTTCCTTTAGTGATGCATAAGTGTCTTATTTTCAGTAGTGTCTCTTGTTACGTCTTCAAGTTCATTTGCCGTTCTTCTGCCAATTACTAATTATGCTAATTACCCTGCCCAGTGTGTTTACCATAGCAAGTATGTTGTCATCACTAAGTTTGATTTTATTATTTTTATTCGAACCTTTCTTTTTTCTCTTCATAATGTTTATTTCTCCGTTTAAACGCATACACTATGCATAGAGGAGCCCCTGTTGTTAGTAGCTGGCACTTAGTCCGGGTAATTCCTGCTTTCCTTCCTGCCTCCCCCGCTTCCTTTTCCTTCACACGGGGTCACGGATCAGATTTTCCCTGCTCGGGTCGCAGCCAGTGCTCTTAACCAATTAGCCATCTCTCCAGTCAGTGCTCTGAATCTTCATTTTTGTCTTTTCTTTGTGGACTGCTTTTTCTTCTTGGAAACTTGTAGGACCTTTACTCTTCCATTTTGAAATTTCGTAGCGATGTCCCCTGGTTAGGGATTTATTTCAGTCTGTTATTCTGGATGCGCCTGAGGGCCTGATTCTTGTGTGTCTGTGTCCTTGCTGGTTCTTCTCCCTTTGTTTGATCGTTTGCTGTTGATGTGTGCTCTTGGGTTGACTCTCTTAGTAGTAACTACGTCTTCTGCTGGAGTCTTTCACTGTGACACCACATGCTCATTCTCCGTGTTTGTATTTCCCGAGTGTGTCGGGATGATCAATAGATTTAAGATCACTGGCTTTAATACAGTTGCACCTCATGGAATAGTAAGGACGCATAGAAGCCCCTCCCCTGTTGTTAATACCCAAAGCCTCTTGGTCCCTGCTTCGTTGCTGTTCTGTGGTCTCTCAGATGCCCCCTCTTCATCTTTTTTAACGTGTTTATTGACGCAGTTTCATTTGCTTCTCCTGTATTGCTTGTTTTGTGCATACAAGAACTCTACTACTGAGCTATGTACGTCTCTGACTTTCATATTTGAAACTGTTAGCATTTCATTGCCACCGTAAGGAAATATCATAAATTTAGTAGCCAAAAACAGCACAGACGTTTTATCTCATAGGCTGAGGGTCTGGACACAGCATCATGACTCACCTAGGTCCCCTTTGAGGTCTTCGTTCCCCTCCTTGACATTCTGAGAGTGGGTTCTTCGGGGCACAGTTTTGTTCTTGTAATTGTAGGAGTAAGGTCTTACCCACTGTTTCTGAGGCCTCCTGAGTTCTCCTCAAGTTCATCTGACCTCTCCTTGTTCGTCTCTCTGGTGTCTCTTACTTCGGCCTCTCTTTTCTTTATAAAGGATGAAGTGACTATTGGGTCCATCCAGACAACTCATCTCTCTCCCTACGATCAGCTGCTTAGTAACCTTCATGGCAGTGCCCTTCATTGTTGAAATGCAGAACCAGGGGTAGGACCCTTAAGGGCTGTCTCTCTAGAGTTCCTCTCCTTGAAGGCTTTCTTAAATGTCCATTCACAGTTCAGTGACGAAGCACCCTAGATTTCTAATAAGGGAGGGGCTTAGCTCACTGCCCTGCCTGGGAGCAGAGTCCCCACCCTGAGTTTGTCATCTCACCAGCTCAAGGACTTTATCCTGTGCTCCTACAGTGTCTGTTGACAGGATCCCATAGGCTGGTAGAGTGGATTTAACAGTGACGGAGCAGAAGACTGGCAGGGTGTGTTTCCATCCACAGTGCTTTGGTTTTCATGTCTCCTCGCTCCTAGCATTTGACCCAGTGAGTCAGTGGCCCTCGCCTGTCTCTCCTCTCAGTACTTTACCACGCTGTTGGTCAGCCAGTTCCTGTTGTTCTGTCTGGCTTATTTCTTTTCATTGTTTGATTTGTATTGGTTCATGGTTTTCTTTCTTGGAAACAAGATCTTCCTTTGTGGCCCAGGCTGGCTTTGAACTTCAGAAATCCTGCTGCCTCAGCTTCTCGAGGGCTGGGATTATAAACGTGTCCCATTTCGTGTGCCTCTGATAGTCCCTCCTGCCGCCCCCACCCCTCACCGGAGTCTTACAGGAGGTGTTTGTCCTCTTGGAAAGGAAAAAAGAATGAATGCTCGGCCTCACTGTACTTAACCAGAAACTTACAAGAAAGTCTCTAATCTTAAATAAAATCTAAAAGTACTTTCCTCAGACACCCACAGTGCACTCATTCTTAGTTCCTTTATCTCTAGGCTCTATAATTTCTATATGTATGCATGTGTACATGCACTTGTGTTATACATACACAAACAATATTTATGTAGTCCGTCTAGATTATCAGGCAGTTTGATAATACTGATTTCATAAATGTTAAATGCCACTATTCTATTTTCTTTTCTTTTATTGGATATTTTCTTTATTTACATTTCAGATGTTATCCCCTTTCCTGGTTCCCCCTCCGGAACCTCCTCTCCCATTCCCCCTCCCCCTGCTTCTATGAGGGGGCTCCCCCACTCACCCACCCACTCCCTCCCGCCTCCCTGCCCTGGCATTCCCCTACTCTGGGGCATCGAGCCTTCACAGGACCAAGGGCTTCTCCTCCCATTGATGCCTGACAAGGCCATCCTCTGCTGCATATGCAGCTGGAGCCATGGGTCGCTCGCTCTGTGTGTCTGTAGTCTCATACAGTGGCAAGAAGTGCAAGGATGTTGCTCTGTATGGGGCCTCATGAATGCCAGCTGTGTTTACCACTCAGTGGGATGGTATGTCTTGTCTGACATTCTCATGACTCAGTCCTAGATTGTTCTCGAGCCCCACTCTTAGACGTAATTTAGATGTTTTAGATTTCCCGGTTCCTGAAAAAAAGGCACAAAGTGAAGTCAATAGATTTTTTTTTTCTTTTTTTCGGAGCTGGGGACCGAACCCAGGGCCTTGCGCTTGCTAGGCAAGCGCTCTACCACTGAGCTAAATCCCCAACCCCAGATTTTATTTTTTAACTGTGTAAGTGTGTGTCTGCATGCCAGTTTATGCATGTAAGTGCAGCAGTGCCCATGGAGGCCAGAAGAGGGGGTTGGATCCCCTGGAACTAGAGTTACAGGCAGTGGTGAGCATCTGACGTGGGTGCTGGGGAATGAATTTGGGCCTCTGCAAGAACATTATGAACTCTTAATCCCTGAGTCATCTCTCTACTCCATAAATCAGTAAATTCTAAATTCCCTTATTAGTAAAAGTCTCCTACGTGATTGATCGGGTTTACTCGTCATTATTAGAATTAAAAGAGAATCAACTACTCACATTTCCTGTGCAGCCAGTGCCTTATGCAGATCAAGGGCGGGACTGTCAACAAGCAGGAGACTGAGGCAGCGCCCATGCTTCTGGACACTCTGAGAAAAACTCCCAACTATAAACCTTTATCAGACAAGCTCCTGGGCGCGCTGAGAACCCCGGACTGGGAAGGTCTCCAGGCACATTTATTGTTTACACCTAGATTATCAGTCAGTCTGATATTGTTTACTGTTTTGACTGGACAAGCAGTTTGTGTTGGCCCAGTTGGTTAAGAAGTACTTGCCTGCTTAGGACAGACTGAAAGTTAGTTAATGGTTCATTGTTGCTGTCTCAGTTACGTTTATAGCTGTGAGCCGGACAGGAAATGACTTAGGGACAAAAATCTCAATGTATGAATGTGCAGTGCAGAAATTCTCAGAACGTAGGAAACATTCCAGAAACACTTAAGACTTCAAATGACACATGCTTGATGGTCAGCTGGTCAGTGACACGGAAGTGTGTCACAGCTCAGCTGTGAGTCATTTTGTGCCCTCTGGTACTTTGGATTTTTTCCCATATACTGATGTAATTCCTCTAAGGGGAAACAACTATGGCGGGGAGAGAGCTTGTCAACACCACCAGCCTGCCCCCACTTAGTGCCGAAGCATGACGTGAGCTTTAAGAGAGTTAGTATTTTTAATTATGTGTATTGTCTGTCTGTTTCGGGGGTAGGTGCATGCGAGCTCAGGTTCCCCCAGAGGCCAGAGGAGTCGGATCCCCCATGACTGCAGTTAAAAGTGGTTGTGAGCCACCTGGTGTGGGCGCTACTGCGGAGCCATCTCTCCAGCCCAGCATGGAGTCCTCTTATGTCCCTCTCTTCTCCAAACATGGCAGTGATGGCATTTAAATCCCAGGGCGCAGCTCATAAACCTCTAGGTGTATTGAGCTGTTAGTCACTGACTGTGACCCAGACGAGGGAGACACAGCGGAAAGGGAGGGGCCATCTACTGGGACATCAGTTTTAGAAGTTTCCATCCATTGTGGCAGGGAGAGCACGGTGGAGCAGATAGTGGCTGTACTGGCTCACGCTCACTAGAAGTAATAAAGGGTGTTTTTTTTGTTGTTGTTTTATTTCACTTTGTGGCTGTTTCTCTGCATTTATGTCTGTGTACCATGTCTGTACCAAGTGCCAAAGGAAACCAAAGAGGGCATTAGATCCCTTAGGACTGGAGTTACGTAGACGGTTAATGAACTGCCGTGTGGGTGAGGGGAATTGAGTCTGGGTCCTCTGAAAGAACTGCCAGCATTTTTTTTTAATTTCTTAGCCATCTCTCTAGCTCCACATTGGATTTTTGGATGATAGCCACTTTCACTGGGGTGAAATGGATTTTCAGTGTCATTTTTATTTGCATTTATTTGATCACTAATGATATTAAATGTTGGTTTATTTGTGTTTTTTTTTTAAATACTTATTGGCTCTCTGTATTTCTTCTCCTTTGGAATTTAATCTTTAAATTTAATTTTATGTGTATGTTTTGCCTTTGTATATATCCATGTACTGCATGTGTGATGTGCCCATGGCAGTCACATTGGATCCTATGGGACTGGAATTCAGACAGTAATGAGCTGCTATGTGGGTGCTGGGAACCAAACCCAGGCCCTCTGGGAAAGCAGCCAATGCTATGCTAGTAACCATGGGGCACCTCTCCTAGCCCTTTCTGTATTTCTTTGGGATTCATTTGCTCATTCTTGCTTAGCTGATTTAAGGGGAGGAGATATTTAATGTTTTGAGTCTTTAAATAAATATATCCTAGATAATAATTACCTGTCGGATGACACATACCAGAACCCAAGCCTGGGGAATGGTGCTGCCCACAGTGGACAGGGGTTTTTCTACATCAGTTCTGACAGTCCCCCACAGACATATCAATAAGCCAACATGATCTAGACAATCATTCATTGAAACTCTTCCCAGGTAATTTTAAAAAGACAAAAAATATATATATTTATACAATCCGAAAAGAAACCAGAGTATTCACAACTAATTTTAGATTGTGTTAAGTTGTCAGTTACAACTAACTAGCCATCATATCTGTCATCCCAGCCCTTGCTTGGAAGATAGTAAATGCACAAAGACCTAGAGTCAAAGGTCATTCTCCGCTACATACAGAGTTCAAAGCCAGTGTTTAAAAAATAAGATATAAGCCTTTAGCTCTACCTTTGTCTTATCATGGTCTCTGGTAGCAACCCAGTCAGTCATTCACAAAAATGAATTGCAAAAGAAATAACAGTGTGAAAAAAGATGAACCTAGGTGTTGTAGAAATATTTACGAGGACATAAGAATTAGAAGTGGCCATTATATTTACAGAGAATACTGTGTAGATGTTAAAATTATCTACATGATTATGCTTCGATACGAAAATATTTTAAAGGAGACAGAGGCAGGCGGATCTCTGTGTTCAAGATCAGCCTGGTCTACCTAATGAGTTCTGCGATAGCCAAAGTTACATAGCAAGCTCTCATCTCAAAAGAAAACAAAAAGAGAACATTTATAAATAATTCATACCTTTTCTATTTTCAATTCTTAGCACAACTTTACTTTCTTATAATTAGAAGGAAATATTACATGAATTTATATTCCCACTGTGTCTGTGGTTTCACTCCCCAAGATTCCATTTGTCAGTGGTCAGGCACAGTTCTATAATATTTAATGGAAAATTCCAGAAATCAACAATCATTAAGTGTTTTTTATCCTTCTGAGCTGTGTAGTGAAATCTCCCCTTGCCTCACTGGTGGTAAATCACCCCCTGCCCCTAGCCACCAGTAGCCATCAAATTCTGAGATAAGCTCTCAACGGCTTGTGTTTAACCCATATTTATGAGTCTCCGTGCGAGAGACACAGCGCTGGCAAAGACGCCTAAAGGTGCCCTTGAATATCTGTCTCAGGCACCAGAGGATCACAGACAGATACTGGCAACGTTATATTTATGTCACTTGGTTAAGAGTCCATGTAGTGGTTTTCTGTTATTGTTTGCCATTTAATCTCCTACTGTGCCTGATTTAGAAGTGTGCTTTTTTTTTTTTTTTTTTTGGTTCTTTTTTGGGAGCTGGGGACCCGAACCCAGGGCCTTAAGCTTCCCTAGGCAAGCGCTCTACCGCTGAGCCAGCTATGTATGAACAGGAGTCCCTGTAGAGCTTGACACCATCTGAGTTGCAGGGCATCCCTTGAGAGTTGTGGAATGTGTGCCTCATGGACAAAAGGAGACTTGTAAAACAAAACCATTCTTGTCCCTTAATTTTTATAGCAGTCCATACACTCAGAAGCTCAGACCCTGAGAGGCTGGGTAAACAAGGATCTTGGGGTTGAGTTCGGGTAATTTGGTTGTGCGTTTCTTACCTTAAATTATGTCTCCTGGCCCTTCGGCCGGAGAGTAGATCTTAGTCTCTGGTTTCCTTGAGACAGAGCTTCCCGATTCAGCTTCCGGACTCATCCAGTGGGTCAAGTGTACGCCTCCTGAAGCTGGGAGCTGGCACTTGTGAGCCCATGGGTCCTGTGGTTGAGCATCTGTGACAGCCTGCCTGCTTCTGTTCTTTCCCCTTCTCCCCTTTGGCCTCTCCATCTCTCCCCACTTCTCCTTTTTGTAAGAGCGTCTCACTGGGCGGCTCTGCCTGGCCTGAGGCTCACTGTGTAGACCACGATGGTTTTGAACTCAGTCTAGGTCTCCTCGGGGCCGAGTAAAGCCCTGCACCCCCATACCTGACCCTTTGGGGTTTTTGTTTTAGTTAGGGAGATTGTGCTGTAACCAATGTGCAACTGTCTACAGCCATTTAAAGAGGAAAACCTTTGGTTTTTGAGATCTTACTGTGGAACCCACTTTCTAAAGTCTAGCCTAAACTTGGCATCCTCCTGCTTCAACACACAGTATATCTACACTGAAGTCACCACAGTTTAAAAACCAGTGATTTCCATCTTCTGCCAGAGGTCCTTTGGTACCACTCAGCTGCTCTGTCACTGGGATTCGTTCATTCCCTGGAATCTCATTAGTGAAACTATAGATATTAATCATAATTTTCTCCTTTCAGATTAGCCTTTTCCACTTAATTTAGAGTCATTCACTTTATAGTATGTGTCAGTAGGCTGTTTCTTTCTCCTGATGAATGGACTTCATTGTATGAGCATTGTTTCCGATGATATGCAAATTCCACATTTTTTTTTTATCCATTTGAGTAAAGCTGTTGTAAACGTGCTTTTCACTTTCCTGGGTGTTTAGGAGAATATCCAAGTAGTGTGCTAGCTACATGCTTAAACTCTTGAGAAACTGAAGAACTGTTCCCACATATTCTGCCACTCCCATCCGAGCTGCGTGTGAGAGCTGCAGACGGCTCTCACCTTGTGTCACCCTTGTGTCACGGCTCCCACCCGTGTGTCTTTGAACATGCTTTGCTCTGTCCAGGGTGTGGTGGGATGTGGGAATAGTGCTATTTCATAAGTTAATTCACATTTCTTTGAGTGGTAACCCATCATTTTTTCATGTACTTCTGGGCTATTTTTTAAAGAGTTGATTCCATTCTTTAGCCCAGTGGCCTTATTCTTGAATAGTATATATCCACAAATTTTGAATACAAGTCTCTAAACATTTTATTACCAATATATTGCTTCTCTCCTTATTTTCCGAACAGCACCTTTCAGGTTGGTTAATTGTTTAAGTTTATTATTTTTAGTTTATGTGTATATGTGCTTGCCTGCATGTATTCAGGGCCAAATACATTCAGTGCCCTCCGTGGCAGGAAGAGGGTATTGGATCCCCTGGAACCGGAAGTAGAGGGGTTTGTGAGCCTCTATGTGGTCTTGGGACTCAGACCTGGGTTCTCTGGAAGAGCAGCCAGTGCTTAACCACTGAGATATAGTTCCATCCCTCTTGGTTAATTCGTTTGATGTAAAATGAATTTTTAAAAGTTTTATGCGTTTTCATTTTATGTCTGCGTACCTGCCTACATATGTGTGTACCACATGTGTGCCGGTGTCAGCAGAGGCCAGAAGAGGGCATCGGACCTCCCAATGCTGGAGTTACAGGAGGTAGTCAGCCACCTCGTATGGGTGCTGAGAAGTAAACGTGGGTCTTCTGTAAGTGCAGCAAGAGCGCTTAGCTGCCGAGCCAGCCTCAAGGGCAGTTTGTGGGGTGGTGGTGGGAGGGTATGTGTTTAGTTACTTTTCGGTTGTTCTTACAAAACACTGGGACCAAAAGCAGCTCCCAGGGAAAGCATCATTTGGTACAGTTCCAGAGTCTAAGCGTCCATCGTGCAGGGAGGCCTGATAGATACCAAGCAGCAGAAGTGGTGGGAGCAGTGGGAAGCTAACTGAACACGACTCCTTGCACATGAAGCAGAGGGTGAACTGGAAGTGGGGCAAAGCTATAAGCCCTCAAAGCGCCTCAGTGAGTGCCTCCTCAGAGAGACATGGTTCATCAAGACTCCTACAAGTTCTACAACCTCCTCCAACAGCACCAGTAGCTGGGAGACAAGCGTTGACACATGCGAGCTTGTCTGGAGGAAACATCTCGTTCAAAGCACCAGTGCCCTTCCAAGCAGTCTGGGTCTACCTGTGTCTTCTAGTCTTACTCTTAGATGTAGGTTCACAAGTCACTAAGAATCGAATTTTAGCACATCGAGTTAGGTAAATGTCAGTGTTCTCTTTAAAAACTCTGAATCTTTTCTCTTTTTTTCCCCCTCCATCTTTATTAAATTGGGTATTTCTTATTTACATTTCAAATGTTATTCCCTTTCCCGGTTTCCAGACCAACATCCCCCTAGCCCCTCCCCCTCCCCTTCTATATGGGTGTTCCCCTCTCCATCCTCCCCCCATTACCGCCCTCCCCGCAAGAATCACATTCACTGGGGGTTCAGTCTTGGCAGGACCAAGGGCTTCCCCTTCCACTGGTGCTCTTACTAGGCTATTCATTGCTACCTATGAGGTTGGAGCCCAGGGTCAGTCCATGTATAGTCTTTGGGTAGTGGCTTAGTCCCTGGAAGCTCTGGTTGGTTGGCATTGTTGTTCATATGGGGTTGCAAACCCCCTCAAGCTCTTTCAATCCTTAAAAACATGGAAGCTTCACGAATTTGCGTGTCATCCTTACACAGGGGCCATGCTAATCTTCTCTGTATCGTTCCAATGTTAGTACATGTGCTGCCAAAGCGAGCACCTGAGTCTTTTCTTTAGCAGTATTTGTTGAAGGTTTTCCCGTCCATTTAAATTGCCTTGGCACTCTTGACAATTTTCTGACCATGTCTTTATTGCTGGAGCTTTACGATGAATTGAAATCAGTTAGTCTAAGTTCACAGTTTTATTCTTATCAAGGAATGCGTTGTCTCCTCTAGGATTGTCCCATTTTCATGTAGGTTTATAACCTGTGAGGGTAGGGAGTTGGCTTAATACTAAACAGTTAACGCATAAGCATGAGGCCCTGGGTTCGGATCCCTGACATCCATGTAGAAAGCCAAGAGTGATGGCATTCATTACTAACATCAACACCGGGAGGTAGAGCCGGGAGGTCACAGGGGTTCACTGGTCAGCCAGCCTAGCCAGCCAGGACTCCAAGTTCATGCGAGACCTTGTCTAAAATATAACATGAGGTACAGTTGAGGAAGATGCCTGGTGCTGACTGACTACTGGTCTCCATGCATGCATTCAAGGCTGCACACAGGCACACACAATTTTAGCCTGCTTCTCAGTCATGGGGGAGTTGACCGAGGTCCCACTAGTTTTGGGAGAGGGATGATGGATCTTGCAATTCAGGAACATGGTTTATACTGTAGGTAAGAAATATCTGCTTGGGTCTGGAGAAATAGCTCAGAGGTTAAGAGCACTGGCTGCTCTTCAGAGGTCTAGGGTTCAGTTCCCACCACCCACATGGTATCTCACAGACATTCTTACAGGCAAGACACCCACGCATATCAAGTTAAAAGAAAATGCCTGTTTATTATTAGTTTCGTGTGCACATGTACTTTATGACATAGACAATGTCTGATACCAGCTAGTCCAAAATCCTGGACAGAGTGAATATATAAGTAAGAGTCCTAGGAAATTTTTTTTATGGTTTTCAGACAGCGTTTTTTTAGACAGTGTTTATTCTGTAGCTCTGACTGTCCTGGAATTCATTGTGTAAACCAGGCTGGCCTTGAATTCACATAGATCTTCCTGCCTGAGATTAAAGTCGGTGTACCACCCCTTCCAGTGCATTTTCCTTCTGGACCCTGTAGATTCTCTGTTCAATTTTGGGGTCATTACACTTACCAGCAAATAATGAATTCGTGCTTTGGATTTATTTTCTCCAGGGCCTTGTGTGAGCTAGACGGACATTCTCCTGCTGTAGTTTTGGGGACTTTTCACATGTCATATGCATCAGTCTTCCATTGCGGTATGGGTGTTGGGCAGAATGCTGACTTCCATAAACAGAAGGAAATGACAAATTCATACCTCAAACTAGATTAAATAAACTTCATGAACTAACCTGTTTTCGTTTTATGCACTCTTTAACAGATATAAGACACCCTGAAGAACTTTCTCTCTTAAAAAAACCCAGAGATCCCACGAAGAAGAAAAAGAAAAAGCTAGATGACCAGTCTGAAGACGAAGCACTTGAGTTGGAAGGACCTCTCATCATGCCTGGATCAGGTGAGACCCAGATTCAGCAAAGGCAGAACATGGGGCTCACAGAGGTCAGGAGAGTGGTCCAGTCCCCTAAACCTCTCCTCAGTCACAGTGCTGTGCGATCCTGCCCGTCATCATTCGTTACTGATTGGATCAATGAAGAAGGACCCTGGGTCTTTGGTCACAGAGTCTGGAGAGAGTACTCCACAGTCGAATGTGGTTATTTAGTTTGCTTCTTTTTTAGGTAGAGTGTGAAAAGAATCACTGTTTTGTTGATACATTAACACCTAAAACCTTCAGCCCTTTCTGTGCTTTGCATATCCTGGTCTCTTTGCATCCCTATCTTTTTCCTCAGAAGTCCTTCCTTTGAGAAGTGTTCTCATATCCCACCCACCCCTTCCCCAACTGAATTAGGTATTGATTGTCCCATCTTATGACTCTCTGTGTTTATAGTGAGTTGTATGCTCTAATAATTGTGCATTCCCCACGCAAAGGGAGTCCCTGACCCTTTTTGCTTTAAACTAAAACCCACTCAATGTATGGCATAGATCAGGCAGGAAGGTGATTCTCATCACTGGAAGACTAAATGGGTTAGTGGTTCTTTAGTCCTGGGCACGGACATACCACCATTGTGTTGCCACATTTCCATTGGCCACCCATTACTTGCGATCTTCCCTGCTGCACGTGTCTGAACTTGGTGTTGATGTAATTCATTCCTGGCCATTTAAATTCTGTCCTGGTGCAGATGAAATCCAGTGCTTCTGAGGCACAACCATGCGCCGTCCGAAGCTGTGTGATGCACTTTGGGAACTGCATTCTCAGCCAGCCTTTGAGGTCAGAGTGCAACTGCCAATGTTTTAAGGAGATGGAATATTACAGCCCAAGAAAGTTAGGGAAGTATTGTACTGTTAATGCTCACGCACTGACTGGATTCGGGGAAAGGCAAACAAGACCATGCACTCACTACTGAAGCCACGTACAGGAACAGTTGCTTACGGTTGAAAACAGTCTATATTTAAAGGAGTTCTACATAAATGCTAAATGAACTGGAAAGCGTGCTAGCAATTCAGAGACCAGTATCACTCATCTCAGTTAGGCTGTATTCAGCTTTATGGGTTGAGGAATTTAGTTTGTTTAATTTGTTTGACTTTTCTTTTTTTTTTTTTTTTTTCTTTTTTCTTTTTTTTTGGAGCTGGGGACTGAACCCAGGGCCTTGCGCTTGCTAGGCAAGCGCTCTACCACTGAGCTAAATCCCCAACCCCTTTGTTTGACTTTTCGAATCAGGGTTTCTCTCTCTCTCTCTGTGTGGACCAAGCTATCCTTGAACTCAGAGACCTGCCTACTAGGATTAAAGATGTAGCAGAGGTCATAATTTTACTGCTTAAAAAAAAAAAATGGGGGCTGGAGAGATGGCTCAGCGGTTAAGAGCACCCGACTACTCTTCCAAAGGTCCTGAGTTCAATTCCCAGCAACCACATGGTGGCTCACAACCATCTGTAATGGGATCCGATGCCCTCTTCTGGTGTGTCTGAAGACAGCTACAGTGTACTTATATATAATAAATGAATAAATCTTTAAAAAAAAAAAATGGCAGAAGGAATGATAGCAGACAAAGACCATCCTGGTAAAAGAAATTCCAAGAGGTAAATACCTCGGCCAAGCCCTCTCTTGGGGTAGCCACCTCCAGAGAGGTTGAAGACCACAGTGGAGAGTACCTGATAGGAAGATGATGAAGTTATTAGTATGTCATCGATCAATTGGTTTCTGAAATCATTTACAAAGGAAAAGTATTTTTAGAAAGATTTTTTTAGTTCAGTTCTAATTGGTAATTTTGGAGGAGGAAGTGGGTGGTTGAGAGCTCACTCTCCTACAGTAGAACAGTTCTAACAGTTTTTAAGACAACAGTCTGGTCCCCCTTCAGTGTTTCTGATGGAGGCCTTAATAAAAGCCATGAAGGAGGTTGTGGTTTACAGCAAGGGCCTTCTATCCACGCCTGAGTCTGTGCTAATGAGGTAACCTTTGGAAAGCCTGAAGAATGGGGACTGGTTATCAGAGAAGCCAACTGTACGATTAGAGATTTGGTACCACCCGAACCTCCAGACATCTTATGGAAGGGAGAAGGACTGGAGACCTTGTCAGTCACTGTTACAGTTATGAAGGACCCGTGGCTAGAGGCTGCTCATAAAGACATTTGTACGGCTGACTGTGGTGGTTGAAGGCCATGATGCCAGTCTGGTTAAAGAGCTATGCCTGATGATATATATACCACCGTGTGTGAGGAAAGAGACCAGAGTAGGACTCAGAAGTCAAACCTTTCAAACAGCCCCTCAGAAGAACTCAGTCAGGATCTTACAAGCGTTACCTCATCTTCTGAAGTCAGTGTTCCAGAGCCCTGATCCTGGCTCTTATGGGTCCTGCTACTTCTTAGTGCTGCCACATTGGGAACCAGGCTTCACCCCTGTGTCCCCAGAGAGCAGTCACAGGCAAACCATCAAGATAGCAGGAACCATCCTGCCTTTGTGATTAAGCCTCCATCAAAGCTCAAAAGAAAAGGACTCAAAGCCTCCAAGTTGGTGACCTTACCCAGGGGCCATGCAGAGTTCCCAGAGAGTGTAGATCCCTCCGTGTGCTATGCTGTGCTGTGTCCCTGTTCCCTCTGGCTACGCCTGAGTAGACTCTCTGTTATGAAGGAGTGATGTAGGGAGGGTGTTTGTGAGTTCTGCCAGACACCCTAGGGAATTAGGAAGGCAGTTGCAGGAGCTCTGATGGATAGCAAGGATTAGAAGCTCAGGTGAGCACATGGATAATAGCTGGCCCCAGACGTCACCCAGTGTTACCAGGTAACAGTGGAAGATCCCCAACCAAGAGAGGGGATACGCTAGGGCCAGATAATGTCTTCAAAACATAAATACTCCTTTTTTTATGTAGGACTAAAAGTGTATTATGTCTTTAGCGTGTGTCTGCTGGCCAGAGTTCTGAATCCTTTTTTATAAGTGTGGGAGGAGGGGTACACATGGGTGCAGTGCCAGAACACTGTTGGATCTCCTGACTATGGAGTAACTGGTTGGCAGTTGGGAACACCCGTCGGGTGCTGGGAACAGAACTCAGGTCCTCTGGAGGAGCAGAGGAATAAGAATCCTGAAACACGAGGCTGTGTCCAGTCGCCAGAGTCCAGATTCTTACACCAGTGCCCTTGTGGTATTTTGTAATTACTGCTCCTTCCTTACTTGCAAGTTGATTCTGTTTTTCAGTTGAGTGGAGCCTTGGTGTGGCCTGGCTGGGCTGGAGCTTGCTGTGGGCATCACTCTGACCTCCCATACTGCAGTGCTGACCCACAGCCCTCCACTGCCTGCAGGTCTGAGCGCCACACCCACTAGGGTTTCCTCTTTGTGTGGGGACAGAATTGCGGTCCACCGTAGTGTAGAGTTCATGGTGCCCTCCTCCCTTGCCTAATACTGGTGATTTCCTTTTCGCTCAGACGATAGCTGATCTTCATTTCTGGGCCACGCATCATCCTTTAGTTCTTTCCTCAGGCTTGACCTCTCCAGCAGCCGAGTGTCCTAAGGACACGGCTGGACAGCTTTGCAAGAGACCATTTCAGTTTTGGTTTTTTTTCATTTTGAGATTTATTTTTTTCTCTGTAGGTGTTTTGCCTGCCTGCATGTTTGTGCATGCCGTGTGTGTAGTGTTCGCAGAGGCCAGAGGAGGGTGTCAGAACCCCTAGATTGGTGTTAGAGACAGTCGTGAGCTGCCATGTGGATGCTGGGAACGTACCTGGGCCCTGTGGAAGAGCAGCCTTACCCACCTAGCCATCTGAAGCCCCTTCCCACGTTTTTAGGAAAGGAAAGCCGGGGTTGTGTTGGAAGGGTGCAGCTGTCGGAGACCACGTTCCCTGTCAGCTTGTTTTCCTGAACAGGACGTACAGAGCTAGTGTTTGACTCACCTCAGTTCCGAGTTAGGTAGCATGAGAAACTCAGGCTTAGTCAGTTGCCTGGGATCGGACAGCGTAAAGGTGTCTGGGAAGTTGAGTGAGCTTTGCAGCCCAGAAACCAATGGTGAGCATCAGTGTACACAGGAATCCCAAGACACAGAAATGACTGGAAACCGATTCTGGGTGTGAGAGGCTCAAGAGACTGTTTACGCAGACAGTCGCAGAGCTGGAAGCACTCGGTAATTTTGTCATGATTTATGGTTCTAGGCTCTTTCTCCTCTGCTCCTCCGAGTTATGCTAATAGTGACTGTCAGAAGGCTGGCTGAGCCGTACTCATTTAGATTGATATTCCTCTTTTAGAACACACTCTGGTTTATTAGGAAGGAAAATCGGTGGCAAACAAGTCATAAAGCGGCTGAACAGGTTCTTCTCTGCATAGCGTCTGATTCGCAGTGGTGAGCAGTACCTGTGTCTCACCAATGCAATCAAGGCCGTTTTTATTACGAACTTACATGTGTGTATATAAGCTGAATTCCACTCTGCCTGGCTGACAGACACACACAACACACACACAACACACACACACACAACACACACACACACAACACACACACACACACACACAACACACACACACACACACACACACACACACACACACACACTCGAAATTCTGACGGCTCCATCGCCCTGTTTGGCATGAATTCACTATGCTGCCAGAGTTGGCCTCAGACTGGACAGTTCTCGTGCCTTAGAGCTCCCACTGCTGGGGTCAGCAGCTATGCACTACCACACAGACCGAAAGCACACTTTTGTAATGTAGTCATTAATTTTCAAAGACATTTAATATCAGTTCATTATATAGGCGGAAAGGATCTCATTAGAAACTTTTCTTGGGGGAAAAAAAACCAATCAGAAGGCATCTAGGAAAGAAGAAAATGTAGGTTCTACACTAATATTGAATATAATCAATAGTCTATTTACTAGAAAAATTATCTATGTAGGATGCAACTTTTTTCCTATCTGGATCTTGACCATTTTAAGTAACAAAATACTGTTAAACCTATTCTTTTTTTTTTTTTTTTTTTTTTTTTTTTTTTTCGAGCTGGGGACCGAACCCAGGGCCTTATGCTTCCTAGGCAAGCGCTCTACCACTGAGCTAAATCCCAACCCTAAACCTATTCTTTTTTTTTTTTTTTTTTTTTTTTTGGTTCTTTTTTTTTTTGGAGCTGAGGACCCGAACCCAGGGCCTTGCGCTTCAAGGTAAGCGCTCTACCACTGAGCTAAATCCCAGCCCCCCTAAACCTATTCTTTAAAGAACAAAAGATATAGATAGATACACACACAGAGTAAATATTCAAATACTGAAGTTGAAATTTTCCTCAATTTTTTCCAAACTAAAGTGATATAGATAGATAGATAGATAGATAGATAGATAGATAGATAGATAGATAGATAGGAGAATGTGTGAGATTTTCCTTCAATCAGTGCTATGTTCCAGTGAGTTTCATTCTCTATTGCAGAAGTCAGATACTGAATATGATTTCATTATAACAAAGTCAGATAATACAGGGAATCAGCTAGGCTAATAGTGGAAGTTACTTTTAAACTTACTCTTCGGCTAGTCCCTTTCAAGAGCCAGCCGTTTCTGTGTTCTTCTTTCTTTTCAGTGTTTGTTATATAAACTCGGGCAAATAAGAAAACAAGATTGTTAGTGTTAGCCTTTGAGCTGACCTGAAGGAATTTAAAGTATGCGTGCCCTGTGACCCAGCAGTGCAGCTAGGATTGGGAAATGAGTGAGAAGGGTTCACTGAAGCCTCTCCTGTCCTGACACCAGGGCTCTAAGCAACCAGGCTGGGGGTGGTTTGAGTCGCCGTACATGACGGTAGCTTGCAGGCAACCGAGACAGACTGGTTCCTGGCCTGGCCCGAGGCTTGCTGGCTCCTGACCGTGACCAAGGCCTTCACCCTAGTTTGTTCTCCAGGGTGAAAGTCGATTTGTTGGGACACTGAGTTGTTACCCTGTAGTCTCCATAAGACAAATAGAAACTATGGTTTGTAAAGTGCAGACTGTAGGAAATTGAAAGAGAAGAGGCCTGGGTGTGCTCTGTTAACATTCTGTATGGGAAACTCCATAAAGAGTGGTCAGTTTTAATTTTACTAGGCTCTAAATAATTCTAGTATATTTGCGGGGGGAGGTCAATATTCTGACATTTTTAGGGAAAGGTTTACTCAACAGTTCTTTTAAATAAGCAGGTTTCTGCCTAACACTAATATTTCCCATACTATATTTCTTTGTACTGCCTTAGCAGAGTCACCCTCTGCCCAAGTGCCCTGGGGCACTGATGCCTGCCTTTGGTAAGGATGGCCCATGGCTTTAAGTTTGAAAATGGTTCCTTAGTGAACAGTGCCTCGGGGCTGTGTCCCAGTGTCTGCTTTAGAGGTGGAGCAGACTCCAGGCCCCCTCTCTGCCTACGGCATTCAGATCGACAGGTTGTTCGAGCACAGCACAGTACACAGGAACACCAGGTCAGATGTGGGTGGCTGACAAGATCCGCCTACGCTCAGTGAAAGCCCTTCCATCTCACTGTGACTTCTTACGTCATTGTCGTGGCTTCCGTGCCTACACCGGTGGGAGGAAGGAGGATTCCTGCCCACGGTCTCCAGTTAGATGACCGGAGGAGAGTGGACTTCACTCTTCTTTTCCACGTCGTTACAATGTAACAGCAATTGCACATTTTCTTTCTTTCTTTTTTTTTTTTTTTTTTGGTTCTTTTTTTTTTTGGAGCTGGGGACCGAACCCAGGGCTTCCTAGGCAAGCGCTCTACCACTGAGCTAAATCCCCAACCCCCACATTTTCTTTTTTTAAAATCATGATTATATCCAGAAAATGAGTCAAGCTGAGCCCAGCCTGGACCATGGTGTTGAGACCTCTCTCAGAAACAACAAAACCTCAGGACACCACCAGATATAACGGAGTTGATGCAAATGGTTTTACTCGATGCCTTTGATCGCCTTAATTCTGTTCTTCCAGCCAGAGAGCATGCGTCCTTAGCTAGCGTGTTTTCTGTATGTATTGAGGTGGTTGATGCGTTTACGTACGAGTCCCAACTGGGGCAAGTCTGTTTTCTCTCTTCCCGTTTCCTTTCATTCTTTTGTCTTCTGTGTTCCTTTCCTTTGCTTTCTGAATTCCTTTCTTTCCTCTCCTATAGGCACCGATGTTCTTTACATTGGCCCTCTGAAAGGTGAGCCTCACCACAGTTCCACACACAGTGTGTCGGTCTGCTCGCTTCAGCCATAGCCCTACTTCCTAGTTCTTCCAGCCGGCTTTTTCCTCAGAGTTTCTGCCATTTAATTACACCCTCACGGCTTTGGTACTGTGTGTTCTGATGCCCAGCAGAGTTCCTGTGTTTTGAGGCAGGTACATATGCACTAAGAGCTACCCTTCCAGATCGAAGCTTTGTGGCTCAGTGTGCTTCCTGCCGCGGTGTGTGTCGTTACTGAGCTGAGACTCCCACAGCTTCTCACAGCCCTGTCTTCTCACTCACTAGGAAGCATATACTCAAGCCCGGGACTTTACAGTAAAACAATGACCCCTACTTACGACGCTCACGACGGAAGCCCCTTGTCACCAACCTCCGCCTGGTTTGGTGACAGTGCCCTGTCAGAAGGCAATCCCGGGATACTTGCTGTCAGTCAGCCGGTAACATCACCAGAGATACTGGCAAAAATGTTCAAGCCTCAAGCTCTTCTTGATAAAGCAAAAACCAACCAAGGGTAAGTTTTGGGTTTTTTGAGACAGGGTGTCTCGTCAGAGACCAGGCTGGTCCAAACTCACAGAGAACTGCTTGACTCTGCTGCCCAAGTCCTGGGATTAGTTTTTAAAACGGCCTGCACCACCGGGCCTGGCCAGGGGTAAGTTAGAATTTACCGAGTTGGGGATGTGGTTGCCTGTGTCTGCAGTGCTCAGGGCCGTTCTTGCTTTGTGCAGGTGGCTGGATTCCTCAAGATCTCTGATGGAGCAAGACGTGAAGGAGAACGAGGCCTTGCTGCTGCGATTCAAATATTACAGCTTTTTCGATCTGAATCCAAAGGTAGGAACCGAGGATTAAAGGGCTCTTTCCACCCCGCTCCTCTTCTCATCCGAGTGTTAAACTAGAGCAAGCTTTGAGTAAGACTCAAAAGCTAGACCTTCAGGGAAAGGTATTTGCATAGGTTGAGACCATGTTTAAACATTTTCCTCTCTTTTGTTAAGGTAATTATATTTTCTTTGATGTGTGTCAAAGGTACTGATTACTTTTTAAAAAAATACATCACCTGCAAGTATATCGTAAGAGTAATCTTCTGGGCTGGAGAGGTGGCTCAGCGGTCAAGAGCACTGCTCTTCCGAGGACCAGGGTTCAATTCCCAGCATCTGCAGGGCAGCTCACACCTGTCTGGGACCCCTGTTTCAGGGGACCCAACCCCTTTACATAGACATACGCGCAGGCAAAACACCAATGTACATTAAGTAAAAATGTAACTTTTTAAGACTAAATAATTTTCTAAAAGATGACTTTTTGTATTTTTTTGTGTTTTGTTTTGTGTTCTGTTTGGTTAGCTTTTGGGGTTTTGTTTTGTTTTTGAGATAGGTAGCCCTGGCCATCCTGGAACTCTGTGTAGATAAAGCTGGCCTAAGCTCACGGAGATCCACCTGCCTCTGCTCACTGGTGCTGGGATTGAAGGTGTTCGAGAAGCCTGCTCTGTATGTTTGAAAGTCTACACGTTGTCCTACTAGTAACTAACCACTGTCACTTGTTCTGTGACTCGTCGGTCTGCTCAGCTCTACCTCTCTGCTTTTCTGCTCTGAAAATCTGTTTTTCCCCAAGAGCAGGTGGCACAGAGGAGGGAGAGAGGCTCGTGGCTTTTGCTGTGTTTTCCTGTCTGAATTGTACTGTAGCTAGTGCAGTGGGTCTCAGCCTCCCTAATACTGCAGTCCCATAATACTATTCCACACATCGTGGTAGCCCCAAATTATAAAATCATTTTTGTTGTTGCTTTTATAACTAATTTTGCTACTGTTACGAATGGTAGTGTAAGTATGTTTTCTGATGGCCTTAGGGGACCCCAACACACACACACACACACACACACACACACACACACACACACACACTCTCTCTCTCTCTCTCTCTCATTCTTTCTTCTCTCTCTCTCTCTCTCTCTCTCTCTCTCTCTCTCTCTCATAGAGAACCACTGACCTAGTGTCTTAAATTATGTATTCATGTAATCTTTTTTACATATCTCCTTATGTTTACATATATATATATATATATATATATATCAAACTATGATAGAACTATTAAGAGGTTTTTTTTTTCTGGCCACGTATCTGCTTTTAGTTATAGGTTGAAGGAGGGGGGATGGTTGATTAACGTTTTAAGAGTATTATTTTTTGCTAATATATTCCAATGGACAGTCTAATAACAAATCTATTTCCCCAAAATGTATATGTACTGTCTTCTTTGAATACTTAAAATAATTCCCCCTTTTGAGGACCTACCTACATCTTTGGGGGGACTCTGTGAACAGGTATGTCCCAAAGTAATTTGTTCTCACTGAGTTTTATTGTGGTAAGTCAAAACAGCAGTTAAAACCCATCTCTATTTGTACCTTGTTTTAATGTTTTCCAGCTATATTTCTCATCCCCCCTCCCCCACCCCTTTATTCTGTGTTTGGTCTTTGAGCCAGTCCAGCCGTTCTGCATAGGCTGCCAGGAACTTATATGAAACCCAGGCTGGCCTCAAACTTGTGACTCCTTGGACTCTGGGTGCAGATTACAAGGCTGTAGCAATACCCAGTTTCATGGGGGTTTGCTTTGTTTTGGGGACAAGGAGTTTCTGTGCAGGCTTGCACAATGTGGCCTAACGTGAAGGGTCCTCCCACCATATGCTTCCAGTGCAGGGCTAGCAGACACGCACCACCGTACCCTGCTTCAAGTTAGGGTTCTTACACTGAAACTGTAACTGTGGTTACAACAGCCGCCTTTTCCCTTCAGTGCTGGGGATTAAATCCTCTGTCACACTAGGCAACTCCCTCCACCTACTGAGCTTAAACCTGAGTAATTCCCTTATACGGTATGCCATGTCTAACACTAATGGCTCTCGTCCCTTCTTTAGAGTTATTTTGACACTAAAGGGCTGACAGAAACATTACATTCACTTTCTGCCATGCGTTAAAAGTATTTAGCTGGGCGTTGTGACATGTGCCTTTAATGGCAACAAACAGGAGGTAGAGGCCGGAGGCTCTCCTGAATTCAAGACCAGTTAGTCTGATAGCAAGTTGCAGGCCACCCAAGGCTCCATAGTGAGACCCTGTCTCAGCACGGTGAGTAAGGGTAACCACTGGTTAAAAGCACTTACGAAGGGGCTGGGGATTTAGCTCAGTGGTAGAGCGCTTACCTAGGAAGCGCAAGGCCCTGGGTTCGGTCCCCAGCTCCGAAAAAAAAAGAACCAAAAAAAAAAAAAAAAAAAAAAGCACTTATGCGAAGGACCTGGGTTCATCTCTCAGCCCCACACAGCGCCTCATAACCATCCATAACTCCAGTTCCAGGGGACCCGACGGGCACCAGGCATGCATACAGTGTACAAACATACACAAGAGCAAAACACTCATAAAGTATTTTTAAAAGAGACTATTTAAAGACTTTAGGTGTGAGTGCCAGTGTCCACAGAGGCCAGAGGCATCTGAACCCTCTGGAGCTCAGGTTGCAGCAGTTGTGAGCAGTCTCAGGTGGGTGCTGGCACTGAACTTGGTTCTTCCACAGTAGCAGAATGCACTCTTACCTGCTTAGCCATCTCTCGTCGAGAACTCTCTGGTATTGAGAACACTGTGTTACAGACCACGTCTCCTTTGTTCTGCAGTATGACGCCATCAGAATCAATCAGCTTTACGAGCAGGCCAAGTGGGCTCTCCTCCTAGAAGAGATCGAGTGCACGGAAGAAGAGATGATGATGTTCGCGGCCTTGCAGGTCGGCAAGGGAATCGGGATGACTTACGGGGGTCGGGGGTGGGCTGGGGGGACTGGGGTATGATTATGCAAGCATTTTTGGTGTGCCTTTTGCTGTGTAGAAAGTAGCACTTAGGGTTGCCAAGATGGCGCAGCACATAGGTGTTTGCTGCCAAGCGTGATAACCCAGGTTTGATACTCGGGACTCGCTTGGTGGAAGAGAGAACTTGCTCCCAAAGACTGCCTTCTGAGGATGGACATACGGCGCTTTAGTCCCAGCCCTGGGGAGGCAGAGGCAGAGGCAGGAGGACTTCTGGGAGTCTGAGGCAGGGTCTCACTGTGAAGCACTGGCTCTCCTAGAACTTGCTCTGTAGACCAGGCTGGCCTTGAATTTACAGAGATCGGCCTGCCCCTGCCTCCTCTGTGCTGGGATTAAGGTGTGCGCCACCACTGCCCGTCCTTTTCTGTGGTGGTGTTGTTGTTGTTGTTGTTGTTGTTTTCCGGAGCTGAGGACCGAACCCAGGGCCTTGCGCTTCCTAGGCAAGCGCTCTACCACTGAACTAAATCCCCAACCCTTCTGTTTGGTTTTAAAGTCCTCTGAACTCCATGTGCACGTGCATGGTGCATGGGCACACACACAATAAATGAATGAAAACTTCAGACATTGAAAGTGGACATTTAAGAAAGTAAAAGAAACATGATTTTGTCTTGTTTTAAAATAAGAATCAATGATACTTTTGGTTACTTTCTTGTATCATGTGGGGGGAAATTGGTCTTTTCCCTCCCAGTATATACTAATTTGATGTTTTTATTTCTCTTGGAGATAAAAAACTGACAATATTAAATTGATGAGGAGGCACATTTCCAACTGGCTGTGGCAGAAATAATGACTGTTCAGTAACAAGAGACCAAGATAAACATAATTGTTTTATGATATTAATAATTAAGTGAAAGCTAATGTTTTTAGCTGTCTTTTTTTTTTTTTTTTTTTTTTTTTTTTTTTTTTCCGGAGCTGGGGACCAACTCAGGGCCTTCCGCATAGGCAAGCGCTCTACCACTGAGCTAAATCCCCAACCCCGTTTTTTAAACTAGTATTTTTTCAAGTGTGAGCCTTGGATACCACATGCTTCTGAATTATCGTGGTAACTACTTACAAATTACCCACTCCCATTGCTGATCTGCCCTCAGTGAAATGGCTTTAGACCAATCAGAGTTCTTAGAAGCAGTGATGTCCGTTGTCACCAGGTTGATTCTCTCTCAGATGTCAGTGTGTCTGAGAGGGGCTTTGGCAAGAAGGCCTGGGTTATGATGGGAGTCCAGTCCTCCCTGAGATCCCAGTGTAGTTGGTATTCTGTAAACAGAAGTGGGAGAAGCTGGACTGACCCCCAGTTAAGAAGCGTCTCAGTATAGAGATTTTACTTCTTTCCTCAGAACACAAAATGCTCTCAGCCTTCCAAATGCAGTTCACGGTGACAACCAGAGTCACTGTTGGGAGGCAGACGAGCAGAGAGCAAGTCTGCTGGTTGACGAATCCATCGGTTGCTTTAGGGAGATGGTTAAGATTCTGCACTGTTTCTGGGTGGGTTCAACTGTCTGGAGAATTTCCTGCATTAACTCTGGGCACCGTTTATCGGGAGCGTCACTGGAGTGACTTCTGTGACTTCTGCGCTGTGCACACAGACTTACTGTTTTCTGGGGGGAGTTTTACCAACATCAGATCTATGAGGCGTGTCTGTGTTACAGCCATGGATGTCATTGCAGAGCGTCGTCTTTGTCATTCTGTTGTTGTTTTGGTGCCGTGCTCACGACTGAGCCCAAAGCCTTCCCATGCCAATAAGCAGGCATCGTCCTCTGACACATACCCCAGCGAGACTTAGGTTTTGTTCATTCACAGGAACTGAAGGCCTTCAGGGCATAGCCCTCTTGAACCATTTTGGAATCTAGATAAGTATAATGAGGGAGTCTTAGAGTACAGATCCAAGAAACTGACAAGTCAAAAAAGTTATTAGGACAGCTTTTTTTTTCTTTTTTTTTTTTTTTAATTCTTTTTTTCGGAGCTGGGGACCGAACCCAGGGCCTTGCGCTTCCTAGGCAAGCACTCTACCACTGAGCCAAATCCCCAACCCCGTAGGACAGCTTTTAAAGCATTTAGATACAAGTGTGTGCTGTAACGTTTGACTGATAGCTCCATATGCCTTTGGAAGCAAAGCTAGACTCTGGTCTGTCCACCGCCGGGACCCTCTAGTGGACTCTCGTGGCCTGTTGGGTCAGGATTGGCAACAGTGCTTTGTAAAAATGCAGATTTCAGGCTGAGTCAGGATCTCTAGGGTGTCTATGCTTTTTAACCAACTTTCCTCATGTTTCTCAATATTCTCCACATTTGAGGTCTCTTCTGACAGCCTGAGTACTTTGCTCTTACTAGTTACCATAGAAGTTTCTGTCTTCTTAAAGATCTCACATTTGCCCTCCTTGAAGGTATAACCAGGAAGTTTACTACTGAGTGTTAGAATGCAGGACGCTGGTGATTGGCTGCAGGCCCGTGCATTGAGTTCCCTACAGATAGACTTCATCGGGTAAATGTCTTCTTCAGAAGTTCAGAGCTGCTTACGCTTTGAAAAGCAGCCACACCAGATTCTGTTGATCTCTGTATAAATAAAGTCTCTCAGGTTTGACATCAAAACTTACTATATTGTTAGTATTCCGAGTCACTACATGCATTTAAAATGAACTGTTTTATATTTTAGAAAAGTCTAAACCAAAGTCTGCTACCTAGCTAGCTAGAAGGGCAATCTAACTGCACCCACACATTCCCTTTCCATACATGGAGACCGTTTCCTGTTCTTCCATAGCTGAGATGAAGCATTGGACCCAGAACTGGGGAGAGTGGAACTGGCTTCCTCTTTGCTCTTTGTCCTGAGTGGTTGGGATTGTACGGCAGTGAGGGTTAATTTTCTCCAGTGACGTAAAACAAGTGGCTTAGTTCATCCCTACAGAAGACTTCGTGCATGGCCTGAATCCTCTTGGGCTATCAATCTGTACAAGGCCCTGTCGGTGGACACCACCCACCCAACAACAGACAATAGAAACTGCCCGTGTAGTGTCGCAGCAGACCCGTAACTTCCCTCCTCACCGAGGGAAGCAGAGACTGGGTTCATGTGTGTGTATCCAGAGTCTGAGCTCATCTGAGTAGGTCTTTCTGAATAGGGTGTCACAGTGATCCCCAGTGCTATGGCCCATGCTTTTATCCTTCCAGTCCCCGGCCTACATTAATGTGTATAGGTGTCTTCGTGTCTGCATTGTGTCTGTGCACATGTGCGTGCAGTGTCTTGGAGACCAGAAGAGGGTGGGTGCTGGTTCCGCTGGACCTACATAGGTGGTTGTGAGCTGTGCGAGTGCTGGAACTCAAAGCTGGGTTCGCTGCATGAGCAGTGAGTGCTTTTGGCTCCCGTGCTCTCCTCTTTCCAGCCCCTCGGCCCGACGCTTTATCTTTGCCAATCGGATGACAAAACAAATCCAATATAGAGTCAAGCAGTAATTTCATCTTAAAGTCCTGCAGTTAAACGGTCATTTCAACAACGTGTTATTGTGGTTTCAGTATCATATCAATAAGCTGTCAATCATGACATCAGAAAATCATTTAAACAACAGTGACAAAGAAGTCGATGAAGTTGATGCTGCCCTTTCCGACCTGGAGATCACTTTGGAAGGCGGGAAAACATCAACAATCCTGGTAGGGTGGATGGATCTGCAGCTAATGGTTGATCTCAGTGGAGCCTTACCTTGGTGTGGGTTTCCATCGCCAGATAAGGCACCTGGAGGAAGGTGGTTTCTTTACACAAGTCAGTCATAGATTTTCAGGAAGTTTCAGAGAGAGGGAGAGAGTGTGTGTGTGTGAGAGAGTGTGAGTGTTGGGAAGAGTGACCCCAGGGCCTCATTTTTCACCCCAGGAAACCTTTTATGAGGAAACAGTGTTTGTTACCAGTGGGGAGGGCTTCCAACACAAACACTTGTTGTGCAAGTGGTGGGAAGGCATTTCTCCAGGGGAAAGAGTAATCAAGTCATGGAAGATTCAGGGGAGAGTCTCCTCGGAGATACGAGTCTCCCAGTAGTGGTTAAACACTGCTTATTTTTAAAGCTAATGAGTGAGTTATTGCTAAAGAAATATTTTCTCAGTGTCGTTATGATTTATAATATTTCCTTATGTTGCTACAGTTTCCCCATATTTAGAAGTAGCAACATATTCTTGGAGTTGTACAGACTGTCATTTTGTTCACGTTTTTACCTTTCTTCAACACTATTCCAAGATGCCTTTGTAACAAGACCATGTAATACGATCCTATCATTTAAGTCTCTAATATATGTATTTTGAATCTTAAATAAGCAGGTTTTTTTTTTATATCGGATACCAAAGTAGATTTTTTTTCTGATTAAAGGAAATATCATTTGAATTCTTTCTAGGGTGACATTACTTCAATCCCAGAGCTTGCTGACTATATTAAAGTTTTCAAGTAAGTGCAAAGGTGGGAGGATTTCAAACATGCGTGAGAGCTGTTCACGGTCTGAGTTTGCAGTAGGTTTGTCCAGTTTATTCGTAAAGTAAATCTGTAAGAGTTACCAGTTAAGCACTTAAAATTAAGGTAATCATGGTCATTAAACTAAAGCCACAGCAATCTTTGTGCTGTTTGGTCCTCAGAACATCAAGGTTGATTGTGTCATAGAGGCTGCCCCCGGTGGGCTCACACGGTGCCCTGCGACTGTCAGTGGTAGCTCTTTGCTCTGAGCTCCAGACTCCATTAGCTTGTGCTCCTGTGCTCCTGAACCCTTTCCTATGAGGTCCCAGTAAATCTTTCTAGACTTAAGCAATCCACCTTTAATCCTCAAAATGGAGAGCCGAGTAGTAAGGTGAACGGGAGGCACAGATGCATGTAGCACCCACTGTCCACTGTCCTGTGCTGTGTAACTGTTGCAGTGTGATGTCACAGCTCACAGTATGTAACACAGCAGCAAGACTTCCAAATGCCACCGTCTCTCCTCTCGTCCTTTCCTCGCTGTGTCGTCTTCTGTGTGTGGCACTGGGGTGGCATGCTCGTGTCGGGGCTGCACTCTTCCTTCCCTGTCGGAGGATGCAGAGGCCTCCGTGGCAGTAATGCTGCCTCTCTCTGCAGGCTGTTGGTGCACACGGACCTTTCCGAGCTTTAAGTGAGAAGTGGGAGGCCGTGGGCTCTCCACCCTCTCACTGACTAGGGGCGAGCACACCAGCGACCTGTATCAGGAAAAGAACAGCCAGTGGGAGATGATTTCAGCCTGTGTTGCCCTGTATAAAACTGGCCTTGTGTTTTTCAACACTTGAGAAGTTAACTACTAAAGCACAGCCTACAGAGTTACTTCAGGGTGGTCATGTCTCAAGTCTGTTTGACTTACAGGCCTAAGAAGCTGACTTTAAAGGGGTACAAGCAGTACTGGTGCACCTTCAAAGACACGTCCATCTCCTGCTATAAGAGCCGAGAAGAGGCCAGTGGCACACCTGCTCACCAGATGAACCTCAGAGGTAGGGCGTGACCTGCGGACCTCTGACAGCCTGATACGCAGTCCATCTCGCTTGCCAGTGCCTGCCCCGCTCCTTCTTTATACCTTTGGGGTTTCTCCAGTTTGGTATTGAGTTGCATGCGGACGTTTTGTTTTGTTTTGTTCTGTGGGCAGACCCGAGCTGAAGTATTCAACTGTGATGTCATTTTTTTTTTGATCTTGAGCATTAAGAATGTTAGGATTCCCTCATTTTCAGCCTTGTGGTTATCACTTCTGCATTTCTCGTCTCTCCTTGCTCATTGGTGTCCTGCTTACTCTTTGCCTCTGATCATAGGCTGCTTAGCCTCTCTTTCCCTGGCCACAGTCTCCCTATTCCTCATCCAGGTGTTTTTTTGGGGTTGTTGTTGTTGTTGTTGTTTTGGCTCTGTTCTGTTGGTTTTTTTGTTTGTTTTGTTTTTCAAGACAGGATTTCTTTGTGTGTGGCCCTGGTTGTCCTGGAGCTCGATCTTTGGAGCAGGCTGGCCTCAAACTCAGAGATGCCTCTGCCTCTGCCTCTGCCCCTGCCCCTGCCCCTGCCCCCTGCCCCCCCTGCCCCTGCCCCTGCCCCTGCCCCCTGCCCCTGCCCCTGCCCCTGCCCCTGCCCCTGCCCCCTGCCCCCCCTGCCCCCCCCCCTAGTGCTGGATTAAAGGTGTTTACCACCACCACCCACCCATCCGCTTTTCTTATCCTTACCTTTTGTGCTCCGTAGGCAAGCACAGAGTCCCTGTTAGGCCCCTAGCTGTGAGCTTGAGTCTCCCTCTCCCTTGTCAAAGCTGCCTGAGGAGCTGGAGTTTAAGATGCGTCCCTCCGTACAGACCCTGCAGCCTGGGCCACACATTGGTACCAGCTCTGCTGTTAGCTCTGCTTTTTTACTTAGTGTTTTTTAAAGCTTTATCTCATTTTTAAGTGTGTGTGTGTGTGTGTCTGTCTGTCTGTCTGTCTGTCTGTCTGTCTGTACAGGTCTCTGAAGGGTCTAGAAGGAGGGTTTCAGATCCAAACAAGAGGCCATTGCAGCTGAGCTCCTGCCTCCCCCAGCCCCTAGCTCAGTTCGTTCTGGCCTATGGATGGAGCTGCAGCTTCAGCTGCCATGCTGGTGGCCTCTGTCCTGTCTTCCCTTCATGCTCCTGATGGATGCACCGGCTCAAGTAGAAGGGGACTTACCCCTCCGTCTGGGGACTGGGTGGCACTCAGAAGTGTGTCTGGATGTGTGAGACCCTGAGTTCGGTTCCCAGTACTCTGGAAATCAGCCAGTTTCTGAAGTGATGATTTAGAAAAGGCCGGGGGCGGGGTGGTGGTGAGAGTCCTGGCTTGTTATTGTTCCACGAGGGAGTGAAGGTCTTGGGGTAAATGGGGTCCCACTCAAGATGCAGAGAGGGATCCTAGGAGAGTTCACACGTAAAGCGTGGACTGGCAGTGCACTCTAGGCCCTGGAGGCCCATGGTGCGAGGACAGGCGCTGGCAGAAACTCCAGAGCGGGTGCAGTTGGGCAGATACGGGGATAAGGAGATTGGAACCTAGAAGAGGGTTCAGGGAGAGAATAGTTTGAATGTGGAGAATGGATAAGGGGAGACCTGTGCTACAGGTACTAACGTGACGGCCACATGCGTGCTCTATGTAACCGGTCAGTGCGGTCAGCTCTACGATGAGGAGAAAAGACACCTTGGTTAAGTTCTTACAGAATTATTAACTCTAAGTCACCTGGAGTCCCCTCCCCTCCAGATTTGTGAATCTTCACACGTGTTTTAGCCTCACCATGTAGCTCCTCCCTTGTTTGAAAGTTGTACAAAAGGCCTTATAAGGCGGCTGTTGTAGGTGGCTATTCCTAGAAAGAGCAGGACTCTGTACCTACGGCTCCCTTCTGGTAATGATGTAAACATTTCCATGGAGGTAGAGCTGAGTCACGTGGGTTCTCAGGGCTCAGAAGGGTCTACGTTTCTGAATCCTTGCTCTATGGCCACTTGAATGCCAGAGCAAGTCACCTTCCACCAGATAGGGATGTTCCTAAAAATGGGCACAGGTCAGCATAGTAAGACCCCGCAAAGTGAGGAGTTCCATTATGCATTTCTATAATTAAATTTCTTATTCCAGGATGCGAAGTTACTCCGGATGTAAACATTTCGGGCCAGAAATTTAACATCAAACTCCTAATTCCGGTTGCAGAGGGCATGAACGAGATCTGGCTTCGCTGTGATAATGTAAGTTGTCCAATTAAACATAAACAACCTTGCCCGCCGGCCCTGCGATCTGAACCTGGGTCCTGAGCACTGTGGCTTCCTCTCTGTCTCTGCCCAGGAGAAGCAGTATGCGCACTGGATGGCGGCCTGCAGACTGGCCTCCAAAGGCAAGACCATGGCAGACAGCTCTTACAACCTAGAAGTTCAGAACATCCTCTCCTTCCTGAAGATGCAGCATCTGAACCCAGATCCTCAGCTTATCCCTGACCAGATCACAACTGACATCAATCCCGAGTGCCTGGTGTCCCCGAGATACCTAAAAAAGTACAAGAACAAACAGGTACCCACTCCGCTCAGTCAGCTGGTCACCATTTCCTGCTGTCCTTTCAGTACTGTTTCTCCAGTTAACCAGACGATACCAGCTGTGCTAAAACGTGAAACAGGACGGGGGAGGTGTAGGCCAGCTTAGACTGGTTGTAAAGCTCATCAGTAAAGTTAATAGTGAGAGCCAGTTCGTTCTGCTCAGCCCAAGGGAACTGTTTTGTCCCCTGTGAAACGGGACAGAAAAGCACGTTCAGTTCTTCCCCAAAGGATCTAATTCTTGGTTTTGCTGAGGAAGATTTTTCCAGCTTTAGAAATAAACTGTTATGTGGTGCAGAGTTTCTCCCACACCACTGTCTAAACAGGAGTAAAACCTAATGGAATCTTACAGGGTTACAAAGTTGGATCAATTTTAACGTAAAATTCGCTGCCTCTGTCCACTCTCTAGAATTCCTGTCCTGGAAATGAATACCGTAAAAGGTTTGCTACTCGGGAACGTGTCTCTTTGATGCATCATGAAAGGTCCTTTCCAGGGGAATTTGACTTGTGAGCCCCCAGGATTCCCTTCACTGAACAGCACTCCATAAAAGGAAAGATTCAGATTAGGTGGGGGAGCAGAGGCTTCTAAAATAAATAAATCATTTTACCGAGTTTAGTTTTTATCTTTCAGAAATAATTTTAAAACATTAAGGTTCAAACAGAACGTTTCCTTCCTTAATTTTAAACATAAGTTTATTAAACGAGTCTGAAACAGTTTCACTTTCTGAAGAAATGTTCAGAACTTTAATTAGGAATGGTCTGATGTGCGGTTCAGAGGCCGCGTCAGAGAGGGAACATTGTTTATCCCCCAGTCATCGGCTGTGGGAGCGTGTGCTAAGGGTTGTCGGAAGTGCTGCCCTGGGGAGCCTGGTGGAATGCGGATGAGTTAGGAAGGAAGGAGGCACTGATCCCTTCTCCCTGAAGAGCTGTGTTCAGAGAGACAAGTTTCTAAAAGTGAACCCATCTGCCTTCTGATGGCCTCAGACCTTGGCGGTTTGATTACTTCCCTAGGTGTCAGGCGTCCAGGATGATAGTTTTCTGTTTTTGAGTTGTAGATGAGCAAAAATGTGACCTAGAATCCTCTGTTTGGTGACAAGAGCAGTGTGCGGCCCTTGGTTAAGGACCCCCGCGATCCTCCGAAGCCCGCCCTTCCCTAAGGAGCCTCTGAGGCTTGTTCCCTGAATGTTGGGCCTTCACATTGCTACCCCGATAGCACAAGATTCATAGATGTGAGGTTCATGCAGGTGACCTTTGCCAGGAAACAGGACAGTCAGCACAGTGTCACAGTCACACTTAATCTGCAAATACTAGCTAACTTCCCAGGATTATTTTGAGTAAGAGTGAGTTTTTACCATGAATAAAAGAATTGCCCTACAGTCCCAAACTGAAGACTTGTGCAGCCATAGCTTCCAGAGCCGTGTGTGGCAACCTTTTGTTTCTCCTTCCAGGAAAAAGGATGCAAAAAGCAGATGGTAATTGAAGGGCCTGCTGCCTTTGTGTGCAGATAAAGGGCCAGTGTGGTCAGGGGCTCATGCGCAGCCCTCGCTCTTCTGAAGAAAGCTTATGCATCCCTCACCTGACTAAGTCTGAAGAGGCTGCCGTGGCTGATTACTGATCGCATTTGCTACTAAACAGTTAGCTTTAGCTCGCTGTAAGAACCGACCTGTGAGGGAGAACGAGGCGTTTGCCCCTTCTCGTTTTCTTCCGTGAGCTTCCATCCTTAATCTGAGTGGCACTTGCCGCCGTGTGGCACCTCTGTGGGTGTCACTGGACAGCGATGGCCACCTGCCCATCTCCGCTCTCATTCCTCCTTGTGTTTCCTTCCCACCCGAGTGGCCGCCTTCCTTCCTGCATGGTTTTCTGCTGGAATTTTGGGTTTGCAGGTCCACAGCCTTTTCTTTGCTTCATTTCCATTTCCTGATCGCCTCTTTTTTTTTCTTTTCTGCCTCCTCTTTCTTCCCTCGCATTGCCATCTACAGCCAGGCTATGTGAGAGAGTTGGTAAGTTCTCCATGTTTACCAAGAGAAAGAAGTCAGACACCGTAAAGCCATAGCCACCTGTGCCTCCACCAACCTAAAGCAAACAGGGAAATTATATCATGGCCATGGGAACATGGGTGGCCCTGTTTCCCGGTGTCCGGTCCGCCCTGGAGCGTTACCGCGCTGTGGCTCTGTAGAAGGCCAGCCGGGCTCTGTGGCCACCTGGATGTGTTACTTTGTCATTGCCCCCAGGGTCTCCCCCTCACCCGGAACCTCTCCGTCCACACTGAGCGGCTACACTAGAATCCCAGTAACGCTTCTCGTGTGGTACACAAAACCTCACACTATCCTTGGTACTTTGTTGGGATTCCCAAATGAAGCATTAGATAATTTTTAATTCCAATTCAATATAGTTTTATGGTTGCACATTTTTTATCTTTTATAAAAAATGATGTCTAATTATTTAATAAAACATTTGAAATCGTGTTTAGATAACAGCTCGGATCTTGGAGGCCCACCAGAACGTAGCGCAGATGAGTCTGATCGAAGCCAAGATGAGATTCATTCAGGCGTGGCAGTCTCTGCCCGAGTTCGGCATCACACACTTCATCGCCAGGTCAGTGCGCCGCCGTGGTCTCCGCTCAGTGTGCCCGCCGCGATGCCTTAGATCTTCACCGGGAAGACAGGCTAACCTCGTCTACACCAAAACCTAATGGAATCCTCTAGGCTTTCACTCTTCTCATTAACAGCTCACAATGATTGCATTTCTCTTATAGAATAGTTTGTTGGTTTTTGGGTTAGAGAAAAATCCCTTCCCCCATGCTAAGTAGTTTTTCTTCAATATTACAGATTTCAAGGCGGCAAGAGAGAAGAACTGATTGGAATTGCATACAATAGATTGATTCGGATGGATGCCAGCACAGGAGACGCCATCAAAACATGGCGGTTCAGCAACATGAAGCAGTGGAATGTCAACTGGGAGATCAAAATGGTGAGCTAGCCCTAGCATTCCCCTCAGGCGGTCAGTCACCCAGTACACACCTGAGGGCGCAGTCCAGGATCTGGATTTGATCCCCAGGACTTAAGACAAAGGGGAGAGCCTCGTAAATTTTGAAGATTGGGTTATGTGGGATGATTTGGTTGTGGTGTTTGACACCCCCGTTAACTGCTAAGGCTCGTTTGGGTTATCTGGCTAGTGAATTTTAGCGTCCCCTTCTCCTCTCATACTTGGTGGGAACGGACCACCTTCCCTCTGCCAAGGCTGGCCAAGCAGCTGTGTTTCCTCGCTAGAACCTTAAACAAGCTTTAAAGGCCACCATTGCATAGCCAAGCTTCATCACCCCAGCCCATCCCAGCGGAGATGGCTCAGAAGCTAAGAGCTGCTGTCGCTCTTCCAGAGGACCAAGGCTCAGTCGTTAGCACCGCATGGAGGCTCACAGCCCCCCTGCAACTCTAGTTCTTGGGTCTCTGATGCTGTCATCAGGCCTCACAGACGTACGTGCAAACACAACACCTGTACTCAGAAAATTAAAAAAGGAGCCTAGGGACGTTGGGCAAATACCTGTAGAGTATTTGTCTAGCATTCCTGAAGCCCTGGCTGGTGTAGCACACCCATGACCTAACACTCGGGAGGGGCAGAAATTCGAGGAGTTAGAGACCAGCCTGGGCTACAGAAGACTGAAAATGAAGAATAAAAGATAACCTTGAAAGTGTGGACCATGTGGTTGGTTACTCATTTCTCACTTGGACTCTTACCATTGTTAATTAAGGCCATCTTTCTGTAACCGCTAAATCAATCCCTTCTTCTAGCAGCAGTCAGGTTATGTCCCATGCCTTGGGCCAGGCACAGCACTCGCCTCTAAGCCTCATCACAGCCTTCTAAAGTAGGCAGATCTCCTGTACTTCACAAGTGAGGACACTCTGCTTAGAAGCCTGGGGCCTGGTTATTGTCAGTGCCCACACACGTGAAGACTGGCTCGCAGGGTCTGTGAAGACTGGCTCGCAGGGTCTGTGAAGACTGGCTCGCAGGGTCTGTAAAGCCTGGTGTGTGTCCCACTGTGTAGCCTGGTGCCCTTCTCTTCGTTACATTGTCATCATACAAAACAGTCTCACTGGTGGGCTGTTCGCTTGGCATGAATTGGATACATTGTGTCAGCTACTGTCAGAAAAACACATCTTTCTGAAATACTGAAGCTTGATACCTAAAGGTTAAATATTGAAGCAAATGTTAAATAAAACACAGGAAGTAGGTTTTCTCCCAGGACCTGAAGAGGAACATTCTCATTAATTTCATCACCAGAGACCACTGGGGACCTTAATGACTTAAACCCCTTGAGAGCTTGCAAACTAAAGGAGTAGGAGGATATTGCACTTTTCTTACTCTGCAGATCTATGGACATAGTTCCCGGGGAACGGGGGTGGAGTAGCGTAATTTAAAGCCCTGGAGCTTCCTGCAGAACTGACAGTTCTTTGTCTTTGCTCCAGGTCACTGTAGAGTTTGCAGACGAGGTCCGGTTGTCCTTCATCTGTACCGAAGTAGACTGCAAGGTGGTCCATGAATTCATTGGTGGCTACATATTTCTCTCAACTCGTGCAAAAGACCAAAATGAGAGTTTAGATGAGGAGATGTTCTACAAACTCACCAGTGGTTGGGTGTGAGTAGGAAGGCTATGCAACGAAACTCCACGGCCATAACAATATTTAACTTTAAAGCTGTTGTTTCCTATGTGCTGCTTAATAAAGGAAGCTTGAAGTTATCGTTTTATCCTGACACCTTTTGCCTTACCTGAGGGTTACATGTGCACTAACAAGCACGGTGGTTAATCTGCTGCCTCCCTTGATGCCGTGTGTGGACGGTGGAATACCCGGCAGCCTTTAGGGCCACACTCGGAAAGCTGAAGTAGTGGGCCAATCGGGAACCGGCCATCACTGATTGACAGTAGCCAAACTAAGAAACAAGCCACCTACCACCAAGCCACCAGGGCATACGGATAACCTATATGAAGTATATTTATCATGTGTATGCATGTGTTTATGTTTAATTTGATGTCCTCTTTTAAATATCCTGCTTCTGGTACCCAGTTAATCCCCTCTCCCAATATAGAAATCGGGTCTGCGTTAGATGCTTGGCGTGCAATGATGCCGTTGACCTTGAAGGAAACACTGTTAGCCTGTGGTCGGGTGGGTTGTCCTTGAGTAAGCATGTTGTACGTCGTTTGTGTTTATTTTTACACCAAACTGTATTACATCACTCTTAGTGTTCACCAGCATATTCACTATCTGCCTAAGGTATGCAGCCTGTGTTACCATATGAAGTAAAGATCTATGAAGTATGCATTTTGTGTAACTAATGTACAAACACAAATTTTATAAAATTGTACAGTTTTTTTAAAAACTATTCACAACTAGGAAATGGCTTAAATGTAGCATCTTTGCATTAATTAAGTGCTTTTAAAATATATAATTAATATGCAGTTTCAGTATCTGCTACATTACGAATGACGTCATGATGCTCGTGACTTGCCGTGATGCCCTTAACCACAGCCTGGACCGGCTGTGTTCTAGTCTTTTGCGCTGTTACATCTGCGTTGGTGCTAGTTAGACAATTCCTAGCTCACGAGCCCAGAAGGGCGCCAGGGAGGGGTGGACTTACCAGTATTTTCCAATAATCCATGAATTAAAGACTGTATAAATGCATTTTATTTTAAATAAAAGTAAAACCTTTTATTTAATGTTTTCTTTCTGTGCTTCTGATCTCTCAACACTCCCTGCCCTGTGTGTTGTTAGAATGGGCATCCAGTGCTAGGCCGTGTACCAGAAGAAGAGCTCTCTCTCTCTAGGGGACACCCTTCCTCAGTATTGAGAGACCTCTGTGGTTATTCAGTTAGACTCCAGGCTGTCCGCGTGGGCCTGGCCGTCACCTCTGTCAGTCCTGTGCCTGTGAGGCCAAGGCATCCTCTTAAAACTGGGCTCTGCGCGCCTCTCTGTCCTCCCCCTCCCCCCTGTGTCATGGTGGGCCTGCTCTAGAACATAAGAGCTCATTCCCGTTTTTTAAAAATATGATAATCTCATGCCTATGCCCTGTGGAACAGAAGCTCAGGGT
Source organism: Rattus rattus (assembly GCF_011064425.1). Lineage (NCBI taxonomy): Eukaryota > Metazoa > Chordata > Mammalia > Rodentia > Muridae > Rattus > Rattus rattus. The sequence continues at coordinate 77,575,532 of NC_046165.1, forward strand.
CCCCGCCCATCTCCTCCAGGTCCTCTGAGCTGGGGCATCTCCCCGGGCCCATTCGTCCTTAGGAGTCTGGGCAGCCACATTCTCTAGATCAGTGGTTTTCAACCTTCTGAATGTTGTCACCCTTTAATACAGTTAATTCCTCCTGTTGCTGTGACCCCCCAACCATAAAATTATTTTCGTTGCTGCTTCTTAACTGTAATGTTGCTACTGTTGTGGATAATAATGTAAATATATCTGTTTTAGTCTTAGGTGACCCAGGTGAAACTGTTTGGGCCCCCAGGGGTCAGGACCCACAGGTTGAGAACCACTGGTCTAACTCTCCATCCCATGGCTGTATTTCCTAGCTTCGCACCCCGCCCTCTCCTGTCCAAATCCATGTCTCCCTTTAGAAGTGTTGATTTATAACTGTTCTCCCATAAACACCATAAACACGTCTACATGTCCTCAGAGTCAAGCATGCCCCTTGCATTCTCTGAGCTAACAGATTTAATGGTTACCAAGGCAGTGCTAGAAGGGGACTCAGGTTCCAGTCCCTGTGTCCATGGTAAGCAAGCCCTTGGGAGCCCTAGAGAAACCCGTGGGCAGCAGCCTCTGTCAAAGGTGTTTTGCAAGAACACTGTCTAGGACTTCCGGAAACCTGCGTTTGAGTTTCTGCTCCTTGCCATTCAGGTTCGTAAGGGCACAGGAACAGGATGATAACAGACTCCATCCAAGTCTTGTTATTCTCCAGCAGCAGGCTAGCAGCCTGTTAGAAACTTCTGCAGTAGCCATGCCAGCCCCACAGCAACTAGTTTCCTTGTAACCTTGAAAGACACTCGCGGTTCTTGTCTCTCGCATCCAAAAGGCAAAGACGGGGCGGACTGTCTGATTCTGTTGTTTGGTTGCGGTTTATGCCTTATTAAAAGCTTTTGAAATTATTAGTGGTGAAGAAGGACGAGGCCAGCCTTGGGTTCCTGGCCCTTAGCCACAAGGCTTGGTATCTTGCAGTCCACACAGCAATAGTGAACACAGTAGCAAAATACTTTGTTCACCTTCTCTGTACCATACCCGTATCCAAGCCACTCGAACATCCCTAGCGTGAGGGCCTTCTACTGTGCCTTTGTTCAGGCCACGTGTATCACAGCTGCCTGTACGGAGTGCACGGACCTGCACGACTGCCACCTACAGTGCTCAAACGTTTGCCACGGCCTGAGCCTCTCTTGCTGAGGTAGCTGCAGACAGAGGTTAGGATGAGTTGATCCGCTCTCCGGGTATAGACCTGGAAGGCTGGAATAATAGGAACGGACCTAGTTCTTACCCTGCAGAGGAACCGCCGGTGCCCTCTACACAGCAGTTCAGGAAGCCATTTCTTCCTGGGAGCTCGGAGCTGTTCAGCAAATTAACCGAGGCTCGTATCGGTTTGAACTGACTTGGTTTGGCAGCTCAAGAATGGGGGAGGTGGGAGAGAAAACTAACAGGAAATGGGAAATCAGACGGAGGGCAGCGAGGTTCTCAGTAGACTGCAGAGCCACTCAGGACAGGAAACAGAAGCCAGAGGCTTATCTACTGACCTGATTTCCCACTGTGCGATTCCTCCTCCTCCGCTGTATTTAATTAAACCAAATCAAGTTTCCCAGGATAAGCACATGTATGTCAAGTGTCCCTTCCCCTTAGTAGACTCACCCCCTGGTCAGTGTCCCTTCTGTTGTTTGTGCTTCGGCCTGAGTATTACTAAAAATTACAAGCACTTAAAAATAATTTGAGACCATTATTTCATGAGATCTAATTATAGTCTCCTGTGGCTTCGCTGCTCAGGCATTCATAATACTGCTCCGGGAACTGGTCCAGGTTCGATGTTAATTAAATTTATGATTACAAACAGCACAGTGGACCAAACAACTTGAAAGCCATGTCTGAATCAATGTGGCAGATGCATGATACGAAAACCATTTCTGTGAACACAGAATTCTGATGTCCAGGTTTCTAAAATCCAGTGAGCACACGGACTCCGAATCCTACTCATGGCTACACAGCCTCTCAGCTTTTTGCCCAGTTACAAACAAAACACAGAATGCCCTTGAGACATAACAAGCAGCAGAGGGGACCAGCTTTGCCAAATAGGGCAGTGGGTGAGTGGAGTGCAAATGAAGCAGAAAACATGAGTATGAAAATACCAGAATAACCCGCCCCACTTGTATCCTGACTTTAAAGTTTCAAATGCAGAAAGTGCTGGGTGTGGTGGTGCACACCTTGCGTGCCTTTAACCCCCAGCACCCAGAGGCCAGCCTGATCTAATAGTGAGTTCCAAGGCTATACACAGAGCCTGCCTTAAACAAACAAAAACACCCGACAAACAAAGCATGATATTGGCAGAGATGATGGAAACACAGCAGAGTCAGATGAGACTGGAACCAAGTGTGTAGTGGGACAGCTACTTGTGTCTGAGATCATCACAAGAAGAGTTCCCCCAAAGAGCTTGGATCACAGCCTCGTCTTGCTATGCAGTCCTTGAAATCAGTTCCAGGTGGACCAGGGACTGAAGTTCGGGCGGGAAAATGCTCTCATTAAAGAATCCTGGCCTAGGATCCGTGAGGCGACACGGGGCAAACATTGTGAGGAGCGCTCTGAAATACTGAGTGGAAGGCAGGTCAGAGCTGGAAGAAGAGAGCATCGGAGGGGCCGGAAGATGCTGAGTTTGAAGCCAGCTTGGGCTGCAGGACAAAACCTTTTCTCAAAACAATAAACAACAGAAAGTGTGGAGATGGTATTGGTAACATTTAATTGACTGAAGAAGACAACCCAGACTATAAACAGATGTGCGCACGTGTCTGCGCTCACACAGACCAATCCAAAGGAAATGGGTAAAACCCTGAGGTGTTCATTTCCAAGACAGGAAAGGAAGCCTGAAATGAAAACCTGCCCAACTTCACAGTGTTCTAGAAAATGGGTGCTTTGCGTGTGAAGTGCAGAGGACTGAACCAGCCCAGAGGGCTTTGTGTGTTAGACCCGTGCTCTGCCACTGAACCACATCCCCAGCCACCAATTTTAAACTAGTCTCTTGCCTATGGTACTACTAAAATGGTTACGATCTGACAGAGTCAAGCGTTGCTAGGATAGCGGGATATTTATTGGTGCAATTATAAACTGTAGCGTCCCCAGAAACAGATGTTGCCATCTCGTGCATTTTAGGACCTCCCAATTCCACTGTGTATGTGGAGACACTAAATGTATCCTGGTGCCCACCAGAAAACGTCCTAGGACATACAGAGCCCTGTAGTGGCACAGGTCTGTAATCCCATCTGCTTGTGAAGCTGAATCCAGGAGACCACAATGCCAGCTTGAGCTAATTAGTTAGACCTTGTGTCAGAAATCAAGAGGGCTGGGAAACCTGTGTGTAATTCTGGCACCAGTGAGGGAGAGAGCAGGATTGACGTTCAAGACCAGTCTGAGCTACCCAGGAGGCTCTCCCACTTCCGGCACCACATCACACCCACCCAGAGTCCTGTGGTCAATATCTGGCACTGAACTAAAAATAAAATAAAAGACCAGAGCTCATTACATAAAGCAACAATGACTTGAAAACAAGTACATGAAACAATAGAGTGAAGAATTACTTGTTCCACCCTGCAGAAAATACAACTAGCTTTTAAACATGGAGGATTTGAAACCATGAAAAATGGCGAATGTTTGTCATTGTGGCAGGCAGGCTGTGCCTTTAAACTATTATTATTACTGAGGAAGGAGCCAGCACATGACGAAGGTCCCCCCACCTTACATGGATCTCAGGGTCTAAATCAGGTCGTTAGGCTCATATGGCAAGTACTTCGCCCTACCACACCATCTGGACAGCTTCCAAACTACTGAAAGACCGTTTCGGGTTCTAATGTCCCATCTGTAACAGTGGCATTGACTCACTGAAGGCCAGAGGGAGGGAGTGGTCTCAGCTCCTCCATACCTGTTCCCCAATTCTGGCCGCTGCTGCCAAGCGAGTCTCTAATGGGTGGGCTACCTGGCTGCTGTGGTTTAAGGAGAGAGCTAATGAGCAGGGCCAGGAGTTCAGTTCTTCAAGATCCACTTGACCTTGCTCTGCTTCAGACTCTGGCTGTACGGAGACCCCATGCGAGTCACAGACCCAACAGGACGAGCGACAGCGCAGCCAACTCCGAAGGGAAGTCCTGCTCAAAGCTTGCCTCAGCATACAACTGTGATTTGTGGAAACCAGCACAAACCTGCTGAAGCTGCCTAAGCCGTAGCTGAGAAATCCCAGGCAGGGCCTGACCCCTCCTTCTGTAGCCTCTTACACAGACTGGGGGACAGCAGCCACACCGAGAAGGGCACATGCCTCCTGCTCAGAGCTTGAAACTGGAACTGATTTCCCTCCTTGCTTGCTGTATGCTGAATGGGGCCGAGGCTGGGAGCCTGACCTCTTTCGCATGCCCCAAATTCTCCCTGCAAAGATGTTTAGAAAGGAAACTGGACAGATGTCTCCTTTCCTGTTCAGTACTTAGGACGCAGTGGTGGCACGGAGACCTTTTTAAGTGCTTTCTATTTGTTTGGTTTTTTTTGTTTTTTTTTTTTTTTTTTTTTTTTGGCAAACAACAGCCTTTCCTCTAACCCTAAGAACTGCTCCGGGTCACGTCATGTTGATCTCTGAACAAAAACAATTTCTAAACCTATGAGGTGTGGTTAGAAGCCCCGCTCTTTGATATTTTGAGCAACTGGGCTAAGAAGCTCAGCTCCGGCAAAGCCTGAGGAGGGCATGGCCCGGTTTCTCAATGGGGAGAGACCAGATAATTAGCTGTTTGGTGTTTGGGACCTAGTTAATTGGGTGCCGTCTCTGAGGAAGGTCACGAGGTCGATAAAGAAACCGGTCAGCTCGTTTGGTTCCCAGAGAGCCCACGCTCCCAAAGATCTCTGCATTCAGACATGCATGTCACTGCTGCCAGAGGTGGGGTAAGAAAGGAGATTTTTTTTTTTTTTTGATAAATCTTGGTGCGTGCTCAGGAGGAGAAGCCTTGAAGCCTGTAGGGCTCAGAAAGAGAAGGTTGCACGCCGTGGCAGTTCCGCAGCCGTTAATGACTAACTGCAGCCAGGAGAGAAGTGATAAGTGCTCACGAGGCATAGCCCTGGGAAAACCGTGTGACCAAGGGGACACCAAGGGCCCCAGGGGAGCCATGCAGGGAAGGCGTGGAGACCAGGAAATAAGAAAATCCACAGCCCATCCCTCAGGAAAGGAGAATCTCAAGAAATAGCCCTCAAAACCTCAATGAGGGATTGAGAAAAGAAAAAATGATGGGGAATAATGAGGTCTGTCCGAATTATTAAGGCAGGGCTAAATTTAGCTGTTTTTGAAGTGCAGATGGGGAAACCAGATTTCCTGGGAGCGGAGCCATTAAAAAAAGGCATCCTAGAGAAACAGGGCCAATCAATCATGTCCATGTGAACATCAGCTATACAATCCAAGTCAGCTTAAATGCCTGTGGTTTCAGGAGGCGACGTTGGAACAGCGAAGAAAACAGCCAAGAAGGTTTTATATGACAGAGATACAGAAGCCCAGAGCAAACAAAGGCTTCGAGGAGCAAGAGGCTGCAGGGGGCCAGTGGGAAAGACAGCTTGCATTTTTAAAGATGCTTTCCACTGAGGATGAGGGGACATCACACCCAGAGCACATCCTGTGGGAGGGCAGAGGGGAAGGGACCACAGCCTGCAGGGAGACAGAGGGGCGTGGGAATCTCCCATTGGAGGAGGGTGTGGGGACCTTAGACCCAAAGCAGATGTGCCTGTGTGTCCTTCCGCTTAGGGGAACTTCTCAACTGGCCGAGAGAAAGACCACGGCTGTAAATAAGCCTTCGGAGTCAGCTCTTTCTAGAATATTCCTTGTAGAATCTCTGTAGTGGGTTGGCCTGGGGCTGCCGTGTATTCAAATGCTAAATACTGCATCTCAAGACCAGGTTGACCCAAAATGAGCAGATCCTCAGGTATGCTAGCTTTTGTAGTGTAAACCTTGCCCATCCCACTCACGAGTTATCCCTGATTGGTTAATAAAGATGCCTACAGGCAGGGCAGGGCCGAAGAAGGGGCAGAGTGAAGGTTCTCGTGCTTGGGATCCCAGGTAGGCAGGGTCCAGGAAGAGAGAGAAGGAAAGAAAGAAACCACTGTGGGGTAGGTGGACTGACGTGGATTGTGAGGGCTGACTTACCAGAGCAGGACCGCCCAGGCAGAACGCGGCAAGTGATATCTCAGAGTTACTGACAGGGAAGTGGGACAAGATAGCATAGAGGGAGGGTTGATATCTGCCTAGCTTTAATGCTTTACGGCTTATTATAAATCTGAAAGGTTTTGTGCCTTTTATTTGGAAACTATATGGTCAAAGTGGGGTAACCACCCCCCCCCAAATAGTATTTACCACAACACATCTCTCAAGAACCAAGACTAGGAGAAAGGACTCTTGTCGAGAGGCAGGATCTATTCTGACTTTTTAGGAGGCCAACACTGACCACAGCTATGAGGTGTCCCCTGCAGAGCATTACTAGCAACTCAGAGTATCTCAACCGGGAAAGCTGACCACAAGGCCACACAAGCCCAGAGCCTCATGGAGACAGGCATGCAGAAGGGGCTCGGCAAAGACTTCTGGAGGGGAGAGAGGGCAGGATCCAGAGAAAAGGATCAGCTCTCAGGAAGCATCATAGTGGCTTGCTTGCGAGGTCAGCAGGGCTGGGCCTACAGCATGGCATATCTGCCGAGCACCGAGCATGTGCAAGGCCCCAGGCTTGGTCCCCAGAACTAGCTGGGGCCAGAGGGCTCAGAGGAAACAGCATTCAGGCTAGAATGTGAACCTAGGCTTTATACTTGCTTTGGGCTTCTGTTTTTTTGTTTCATTTTGTTTCGTTTTGTTTCTGTTAGCCAACTAAGGAATTTTTTCTGTTATTCTTTTCTTTTTCTTTTTTTCGGAGCTGGGGACCGAACCCAGGGCCTTGTGCTTGCTAGGCAAGCGCTCTACCACTGAGTTAAATCCCCAACCCCTTTTCTGTTATTCTTAATTCAAAAAAATCTTAGTCTTCCACTCCCTGCTGTCCTTTTGAAATCAGGAAACTGTATCCGTTTAAATAATGACCCGACCAGAACTCTTCATAGATGGGTGCTTCCAACAGAAAACGCAAGTTCAGATTCAAAAACCAAACACGTAAAAAACAAAACAAAACAACAAAAAGCTGGGAGCTTCTGGGCTCTCCTGGTTTGTGTTTTATGCAAAAAGGCCTTCTCACTAGGAAATGGTGGGGCCCGCTGTATACCTGCAATCCCAAGCACAGGCTAAGGCTGGTAGATCTTGAGACCAGCCTGGTCTATAGAGTGAATTCCAGGCAACACCGGGAAACCCTGTCTTGAAAAGAAACAACAAGAAGAAACAAAAGGCATTCTCATCAGAATGGAGGAATTTATTCTCAAAGTCCTGTTGTAAGACCCCATAGTGGCCCTACCTCAGAAGCGCAACCCACAGAGCACAGATTGACAAAGTGACCGCTGCAATAGCATGAGGGTGTAAGGTTTTTAATCCACACACGTGAGGTTGCTCATCCACGCAGGGAGAGGCAACCCCGAACCCAAAAAGCACACAACTTTTATTCTTTACGGAGGGCAGATTTCACCAATAGGATTAGCTGGCCCATTCTCATTGGTGGTACACAGGACAAAGGATCTGCTCAGGTATTGGCTGGCCTGCTCAAGGGGCTGTTCTTGGCTCAGTTGGTCACTTTCCTCATCCAGCCCTGCGCCTGGCCTTGGAGAATCACTGGGAAAGGGCTAAGTTGGCACGGCCCTTGGGGGAGGTGGGTGAACTGGGTGGTCGGGCAGGATCAGGATGACATCCTGTGGTTGTTCTTGGAATTTACCACAGGGAGGTGTGGGGGGAGGGTCTTTCCAAGAACAGTTGTTTTTTGTTTTGTCTTAATTAGCTTAGTCAGAATCTTGGTCACCAAAACTTATTTCATATCACTGGGCATCATGACGTCAGATGTATCTCTCAGAAAGGTCACAAGTTTGTCATAGGCATCCTGACCACCAGATGTATTTCTCAAAACCTTGTTTTTATAACTTTGTTTCTCATATCTATGAAACTTTATTTCTTCAGTCCCAATAGGAGCCCACTATAAACCCTTTTCTAATTTCTTCTCTGATAAAGCGTCCCCAAGACTCTATCACAACCATCAGAAAGCTATGCCTTAATTAAGCAAAAGGATTTCCGGAAGGCATTTAGGAATACATTTTTTTTTTTTTTTTAAAGATTACAGATGGCTAAAAGAGGTGGCCAGCGCTCAACCTCCAAATTCACAAGGAGGAACCAAACTAATGTTTATGGCTGCATTTGGAGATGAGCGCAAGTCAGCTAGAAAGAGCCGAGCCAGGGAAGGGCGGCAGGGGCAGGGAGAGCCCAGCAAACGCACTGCAGCCACCGACAGCTTCAGTTTCTGGAAAGCTGCTCAGTGCTTCCGGTTTGCAGTCAGCACACCCGGGTCAGTAACCTGACCTCTGTGTACCAGCCAGGCCTTGGGAAAAATCTCATATCACCTCCCAGTGAACCCCACCTCCCCAGCACGGAGCGGTAGCCAGAGCCATACTGAGAACTGAGCTAGGACCTGAGTTTGGGCGTCTCTCCTGCACTCCCACTTCCGAGATCTCTTCACTGCGCTGGCTTGGGGAGCCAAACATGGCCCAGGAGAATGGCTGAGACCTAAGCCCCTGCCTTATAGAGGGCACTGGTATCATAACATGGAAGGAAATGGAAGGAAATGGTAGATGCCCTCCTTGAGAACCAAGAGACCTAGATCCTTGCCCTTTTAGAATAAGGGTGTGGTCAACTGCCTGAATCACCGTACCAGTGCCAGGATTGACAGCAGGTATCCTCGTGGTCCACACCCATCCTGCCCCCTTCGCGTACCTATTACTGACAGGAAGCAGTGGGATGACCTGCTCACGGGGCCGCACTTGGAGGCCTTGAGCAAATCTGTGGCTACACTTGGACACACGAAGCTAGATGGCACAGAAAGCAACCTTGCCCAGCCCGTACCCAACTCCCACTCAATCCTAGGAAGGCTCAGTAGCTAAAGGATGAGGGAAGCCAAGCAAAAACCCTGCCCCCGCCAGGTGAGCTCCAAGAGGGAGCTTTACCGGGCTTTAGTCGTGGCCCTGCTCCTAGGTGGGACTGAGGGCGGGCCACCGGCTCCTGTGGACACGCTGCCATTTCCCATCCAGGGATCTGTCTAAGAAGTGCCGTCAGGAGAACCTGAGTACCACACAGAAGCAACTGTGGCTCCCGCACCCCGACCCTGGCAGCATTTGGACGTGCCCTACCTGCCCATCAGAGATCAGTACTGCTGCCTGGCTCCCCATTGGTGCGGGGCCACACGACCGGAGGCCCTGACTACTACCAACGCACCATGAGCAGAACCCAAGGACATCCTCGTCACCTCGTAGAGGCCACCATTCTCATTGCCAAGAGTATCTACCCTGTGACGACCCAACACCCACTGCTTTCTACACCACACCTCTCTAGGCTGCTAAGGAAGTCCTTGTGGGGCTGAGCCCACAAGGGCCATAGGTCTGTCTAAGAACCCATTCCACCTGCGTGGGTCCACAATCACTAATTAACAGTCCCCAAAGCCGTAAGAGATTACACTACAAAGCCAACAGCGCCTAAAGAGATGCTCCAACACACATCTTCATGGGGGCAGCGGGCGGTAATAAACGCCTTGAGTCCGTGGAGGGCGGGGCTGGCGACGCACCTGATTTACAACTGCTTCCAACTGGACTATTAAGGGTAATACCCGGGGTTGGGGGTTTGGCCCAGTGGGAGGGCGCTTGCCTAGCAAGCAAAAGGCTCTGGGTTCGGTCCTCAGCTCCGAAAAAAAGAAAAGGAAAAAAAAAAAAAAAAAAAGGGTAATACTTCAGATCTCGTCCTTCTGCTCTTCCTCCCCGCCCCCCAGGATAGGTATGTCTCCACGTGTTTCCATTTCTCCTAGGAATGACAGTTGTAAGTCTGGGAGAAACATGTAGCCAAGAACGACCTTTAGCTTCTAATTCTCCTGCCTCTACCTTCCAAAACTTCCTACCAGGCCAAAACTTTGTTGTCCATATTTAAAAGGATCCATTTCGGAGGCTAACAGGACTGGTGCCGAGTATTGAATTCAGAACCTACTTTTTATTATTTAAAAAAAAATTGAGACAGAGTCTAACTTTGTACCCCTGGGTATCCTGAAATTCTCCATGTATACTAGGATGGTCTCAGTTCACAAAGATCTGACTGCTTCCGCCGTCCAAGTTCTGGGATTAAGGGTGTTGCCACCATGCCTAACATCTAATGTTTTTGAGATGGCGTCTTACATATTGGAACCATAGGTCACACCTCCATGGGTATGGTGACCCCGAGTGTATGTGTGTGGTCTGGAGCCTGGAGCCTGCTGGCCGGCCAGTGTGCTCCAGGGAGGTATCTGCATCTGCCTCCCGACACTGGGGTCACAAGTACGTACTGTGGTTTCTACGTGGGTTCTGTGAATGGGACTCAGATGTGTGTGTGTGTGTGTGTGTGTGTGTGTGTGTGTGTGTGTGTGTGTGTGTTTCTACTGTACATGTGGATGCCAAAGGCTGAGCTGGGGAATCGTTCCACCTTAGTCAATAAGGCACGGTCTCTCCACACTCAGAGATCACCAGTATGGTTGACCTTGCCAGGGTCTCCATCTCCACTGCCCAAGGCAGAGTGACTTGCAGGCTTCCGTGCTCACACAGAATGTGCATGGGTTTCTGCGAATTCCAGGCCTCACACATGTGGCAAGTTCCTTTAGGCGCGGTACCATCTCCCTGAGACCAGTAATTTTTTCAAAACCGTTTTGGCACAGAGGGGAGTCACGCAGTCGGGGGGGGGGTTGTTTTACAAGATTTGATTCATAAAGCGCTCGGCATCATAAAAGAAACAGACGCAGAATGAAGGATAAGGATAGGGAAGCCCCAGTTTCCTAGTGATAACCGGAGAGGCCTCCCCTGTGACCTGTGAGAGAACCAGGATAACTGTGCACTTTCCTGCAACTTTCTGCCCTGTCTCAGGTCAACTTTTGACACAGGATGGTGAACGAGAGAGGCATGATCAGCTGTGCAGTAGGAAAACCTCCGCGGGAACATAACAGAGGGAGACCTTTTGGCCTCAGCGGTATGAGCCTGACATGTATTAATATCTGAGCCCCACAGGGCCAAATTAATGCTTAATGAGATATTAATGACATACCAATTCTGAATGCAACCCAGGTCAAAGGAGCCTCAGAGATAAACAGAGCTCTTTGGTTTTCGTTTGTGTGGGTTTTCGTTATTGTTGTTTTAAGCAGTCTCACATAGCCAAGGCTGGCCAGGAACTCACTACACAGTTGAGTGCTCTTGGATTCCTGATCCCATCTGTCTCTGCTTCTCAAGGGCTAGGCCCACTTGTATGTACCACTGCAATGGGCTCCAAAACAAAACGGCTGGAGAGACGGCTCAGCGGTGGAGAGCACTGACTGCTCTTCCAGAGGTCCTGAGTTCAATTCCCAGCAACCACAGGGTGGCTCACAACCATCTGTGATGGGATTGGATGCCCTCTTCTGGTGTGTCTGAAGACAGCGACAGTGTACTCATATACTATATATATATATATATATATATATATATATATATATATATTTAAAGCTACCTATTTCCTCTATGTATTAGAGGTGCTTCCAAGACAAAATGCTAGCCTTTGACATGCTAAGAGCATCCCGTTTTTGAAAGCTATACACAAGACAGTCGAATATTAGCCTCGCTCTCAATAACTCATCTACATTTTAAATATCTGCTATTTAGCTGGGCATGGTGGCACCTGCTTTTAATCCAAGCATTTATGAGGCATAGGCAGGTGAATCTCTGTGAGTTCTAGATTAGCCTTGTCTACACTGTGAGTTCCAGGACAGGCAGGGCTATGTAAAAAGGCCCCATCTCAAATAATAAATAAATAGATAGATAAATTAATAAATTAAATTAATATATAAAACATATTATATTAGTGGTGTTATATACATAATATATTAATATATTAATATAAATATAATAATATTAATTATTAACGGTATATATATATACCGTTTACCAGACACCTGTTTGTACAGAACTTCGGAGGCTTACATAGGAAGAGCTGTACGCTGTAAGCCAGCCTGGACTACAAAGTGAGTCCCAAGGTAGAAAGGCCACATAGCGACTTCTGTATTAAATCCTCCCCTCCCCCTCCCCTCCCCTCCCTCCCCCTCCCTCCCTCTCCTCCTCCCTCTCTCTCCCCCCTTTTTTTGCTAAATTAATGAATTTAACTAGATTATAAAATCATGACAACTTGCCCTTTGCTAAAACAGACTTTGCTGTGTGTGCGTGTGTTAGAGGCAGATGTAAGGGAAGGGAAGAATTAGAGGTTTTCAGCACTTAAACGTTGCATCTTTCCTTAGAACTCAGACGGGTCAGAGGATAACCCACAGCAGTGTTGTTTGGCCTGGAAAAGCCAAATACTGAAGTACTGAGTACTGAAGGCTGACCTGCTTAAAAATAAACCCGGTGGGGCAGATCCCGAGCACGTCTCGGGATTCTTACACTCGCTCCCGGTGCCCCGCCCCGGTACAGCTGTGTGCAGACATCTATCTTTAGACTCCCATGCTTCCCCTTTTGGGCTTGGTCCTCTCTCCAGGCACTTGCTGCCTCTGAGGGACCAGAGTGGCACCACACCCTGGCCTGCCCTCCACGAATATGTCCTTGACCGGAAAGCAGAATGTCTTCCCCTGTCTTCCCGTCTGTTCTCCAATCCCCAGTACTCAATAAAGATAAAGACACAAGAAGCAGGATAGAGGCAGAGGCCAAGGTACCGAGATCTTGAGTCAGATCGGGAGACAGAGTGAGCGCCTCTCTCAGAAATCCAAAGAGGGTCGGGCGGCATGTGGAGCAGTTGGTAGGATGCTTTCCTAGCATGGCGCGTGGGGGGGATGGGGGGGTGCTGTTCCTGGATTCAAACCTCAGCAGCACATAAAGCCCGTCTGGTGGCCTACGTTTATAATACTAGGACTTGGGAGGTGGAAGCCGGAGGATCCAGAAGTTCCAGGCCATTTGTTGGCTTCATAACAAGTTTGAACCCAGAGAGATAAGACTCTGTCTCAAAAGAAAAGAGGGAAGAAGTGGGTAGATTAAAGGTAAAGGTCCAGGGGTTGGGATTTAGCTCAGTGGTAGAGCGCTTGCCTAGCAAGCGCAAGGCCCTGGGTTCGGTCCCCAGCTAAGGGGTAGTTTTCTGCTATTATAATTAGGCAGCGGATGCTGGGTAGCCTTATTTAAAAAGAGTTCACACTTCTGGAGGCTGCACTTGCTACCCTGAGGTCCTCACGGTAGGTGGTGTCATGAGTGCAGGTGAGAGAGGAGATGATCTGGGTGCAGGAGATGCTAACCAGGCCTGGGAGGAGCCAGGCTAATTCTCTGAAAGGAACACTCATTCCCTGAGGATTACACGAGGCCTGGAAACTCAGTAGCCTCCCATCAGGCGTTACCTCCTAACTGTGGGACACCCCTCCAGCAAAGGCACACATGGGAGACTGCACCCAAGCCTGTCAAGCTCCTTCCTAGGAATAGGGCTGCAGGGATGCTGGCCAACTTGGTAGGCCTTGCCCTTGCCCGGATTCCTTCTGTCTTGCTAAAAACCCTTCGATGACATTCCTAAAGCTAGGCCCCAAGGCCTATCCCCTTATTTGGTTATAGCCTCCTCCTGAGGCTGACTACCAAGGCCCAGCTATCAAAGCATTGAAGTCCATCGACCAAAAGCCCCCTTTGGCTCACCTAATTAACACGCCCAATTAAAATTAAACACCTCACCCTAACAGACGGGTGTCTCCTTTTACCTTTATAAAGCGCCATTTTCCTTCTAGTCATCTCTGTCTCTTCTTCATCCAGGGACAGTCCCTTGTTTTCCTCCAGGACAAATACCCCCTCCTCCCTCTCCCTTGACCTCTTCCCCTTTTCCCTCTTCCTCTGTCTCCTGTCTTTGTCCCTTTCACCTGGCCTCTGCACTCTGGAACAAATAAATCTCCTTTGTGCTGAGAACCTGGCTTCGGGGCCCTGAGCTGACACTTTTCCTTTCAAGGTCTGATAACCTTTGTGACAGATAAACCCACGACTCACTGTCCCTTGAGTAATGCTGTAACGGATGCATAGACTTTTTTAAAAAATCAACCAAAATGTGAAGGGCTGTCCAGAAGCCTAGATGTAATTCTTTTTTTTTTTTTAAGATGTTTTATTTATTTTATGTATATGAGTGGTCTATCTACACCTGCCTGTCAGAAGAGGGCATCGACTCCCATTACAGATGGTTGTGAGCCACCATGTGGTTGCTGGGGTTTGAACTCAGGACCTCTGGAAGAGCAGTCAGTGCTCTTAACCGCTGAGCCATCTCTCCAGCCCCTAGATGTAATTCTAACTTAACACAGTTTCCATTTCTCTAGGAACAGGGCAATCACCAACGACAAGACCGTTCAACACCTAGAAAGACAATCTTTTCCCCAAATGGTGCTAGGGAACTGGGTATCCTCATGCAGTAGAAGGAATTAGACTCCTCTCTCACGCCATCCATAAAACATTAACTCCAAGTGGAGCGAAGGCTTCCGTGGGAGAGCTGACTTTAAAACTCTCGGGAAAGAAAGACGGGTCAAAAGCATCGTGACGCTGGTTTGGCAATGCCCTTCTGAAGAACACACACTCACAATTGACCACTCTTGTGAAATAGGAAACGTATCAGACACAATTATCCTCACTCCCCACCCCACCCCTACCCCCACCCCACCCCCGCCCCCAGACGCAGGACACTGTGCCTTGGCTTTTCTGAGGGCCGCAGCACAGGGTGTCGTCTAGACCTGCTCTGAGAGACGGGAGGAGGCTGCTGATGCTGTAGATGACACAAGATGCAGCTTCCGTGCTTGGCAGAGCAAACGCCGGGGCAGCTGAGGCATCTGTGGACGTGACTCATGGCAGATGCTGCCTCTTTGGAAGGAAGTGAGGAACAGTTTCTCTGATTCCAGGTAAATTAAGGAGTGGGAAACCGCTTGCAGAAGTAGGAAGAGTAAAACCAGAGCCTCCCCTGGGCACCCCAGCACTTTCTACCTCCTCATCCGAGAGGAAGCAGTTGGCGCCCTTCAGGTCATGAGATAGAAGGCTGCCCAAGGCAGAGTGTGTGAGGCTCCCATCGCGCGACCTCCAGTGTGGTGGGGAAGTGCCCGGAGACCTGGGTTCATCCCACTCAGCCTTTGGCTCAAGGCCGTCTGGGTTTCCAGAACACGGGGCTGTTAACTGGATGGGGTAACTGACATTTGTCTTCATAAACTTTATTAGGGACTTCCTGGCTTCGAGTAGGCCCCCTAGCTAGTTTGTTTCTAAAGAATGGTTGTTAGTCTTTTAAGTGGTCTTTTCCTTATTTTGTTTTGTTTTCCGAGACAGGATCTTATGCGGTTAAGGCTAGCCCTGAACTCCAGCCTCTTTCCTCCCAAGTGCTGAAGAAGACGTGGGCCACCACAAGCAGCTTCTAAGAAGCGATTATTTTATTGTTTTCTGAGTAACACCCCACCCCAATACACCAGTCGCTTTTTCTACAAAGGAAGTATTGGCCTCTGGAGATTTCTGATTAGTAATCACTATCAGATTTTAACTTAACATTCACTCCTTTGCTTTTTTTTTTTTTTTTTTTTTAACTAAGTTCTTTCTATTGTTCCCAAGAAATTGCTTTTCAGTAATTCAGGCTGGGGATATAGCTCAGCAGAGGAGTACCTGCCTAGCTTAAGGAAAGCCCTGGATCGATCTCCAGTACACACACACACACACACACTCACACACACACTCACACACACACTCATACACACACACACACACTCAAACACACACACACCACACATACTCACACTCAAACACACACACTCAGATACACACACACACTCTCAGATACACACATACACACACACTCAGACACGCACACACCACATAGGCATACTCACATATACACAAACTCTCACACTCAAACTGACACGTACTCATATTATCATACTCACACACATGTCACATTTACACACACACACCAAATTCTCACACTCACGCTCACACGTACTCATATTTTCATACTCACACACATACCACACTTATATACACATACTCAGATACACACACACACCACATACTCAAACTCACACACACTCACTCATATTTTTATACTCAATGCCACACCGACACACACATACTCATACACACACACCACATACCCATTCTCAGACACATACACACACACTTACATACTCTTACACTCACATACATTCCCATACATACCACATATTCTCACACACATACACACTTACATACTTACATACTCTCACACACTCTCTCTCTCACACATACACACTCACACACACACACTCACACTCAAACACACACACACTCAGATACACACATACACACACACTCAGACACCCACACACCACATAGGCATACTCACATATACACAAACTCTCGCACTCAAACTGACACGTACTCATATTATCATACTCATGTCACACATGTCACATTTACACACACACACCACATTCTCACACTCACACACACTCACTCATATTTTTATACTCAATGCCACACCGACACACACATACTCATACACACACACCACATACCCATTCTCAGACACATACACACACACTTACATACTCTTACACTCACATACATTCCCATACATACCACATATTCTCACACACATACACACTTACATACTTACATACTCTCACACACTCTCTCTCTCACACACACACATACACACACACACACACACACGCACACACACCGCGCACATGCACGCACACACTCATACCTGCAAAGCTTAGCTTAGACGTTCCTTAACTGTGCCTTGTCTGCTGTTATCTGAGACACTTTCCCTCTGTGTGGTGAACCTTCTCCTTCTCTCTGCAGGAAACCCACACCATGTGAGTCAGCCAGAAAGATCAGGCTACCACTGCTCACTGCCTGCCTTCCATTTTGGGGTAGGAAAAAAAAATCTCCAACAAGTCATTTTAACTGGACTATCTGACACTCATACAAAAGCATTTCGAAATCTTCTCCTTGGTTGTGTCTGTGACGCCATGTGAGTCTTTGCTTGGTCCCAATTAACTACCCAGTATATCCTACCTTGCATGCCTATCCCATGTTATTTTCAGATGAAGA
The DNA here is from genome assembly GCF_011064425.1 of Rattus rattus. Classification (NCBI taxonomy): domain Eukaryota; kingdom Metazoa; phylum Chordata; class Mammalia; order Rodentia; family Muridae; genus Rattus; species Rattus rattus. The sequence goes on from NC_046165.1 coordinate 77,592,776, forward strand.
TTAATTTCATCAAATGTTCCCCTTTCTAAAACACAAACCCAGCACTCGATTTGGCGAAGTCTGCCCTAATTGCATTTTTTTTTAAACAAAATATGTTAAATAAAGCTTACAGGAACACACGTCTGAGAAGCCCGTGCCCCAAGACTTCAGGATTTTCTCATTAAATAGTTTTTTTTTTTTTTAAACTCAGGCTCTTAAATTTTGTTATTAATTAATTAGGAGAAAAATAGATCTGGTTCTAATTTGCAAGACCACCCCTAATTCAGAATAAGCTGTTCATCATGGAATTTCAGACCGGAAGACTGAGATATCTACTGACTGTGCCCGGAACAAAGGGGATGGCTTCGGTCAGGAGCCCAGGAGATTATTCTAGGTTAGACCCAGAGAAGGCCAAGCGAAACATCCCGAGAGCCCACCTACTTCATGCCCAGGGTTGTAAATGGGCCTAAAGGGGGTCTAGTGAGAAAACAAAGCTTGTGCTGGTCCAGCTACAAAGCCAAGTTTTATGGAAAAAAGAGCTTTAAGCTAACTATCTACTTCATAACTCACAGCACATATCATAAATGACAAGGAAAGCCAAAGAGAAATTCCAGGTTAGGAAGGCAGGGCAACTTAATCCTTTATTAAAGAAAAATAAAATGCTTTAAGAGAAAATACCACATTAACACATCCCACTGGAGCATGGATTCTGGAAAAAGGTGTGTTTGGTCAGTGTTAAAATCTGTCTGGGAACTACTAGGGTCTCTCCATCCTTGAGAAACACAGACGGCAGCACGTAAAGGAAACCGGTTACAGTACATGCTGCCGGCTTTCAAACAGTTCCGAATACGTATGCGCGTATGCGCATGCGTGCTCTGGTCTCACTCTCGCAGCGCTTCTGTAAGCTTGAGGTTACAACCAAATGCAAAGCTAAAAATCAGTGACAGCTAAGTTTAGTCAAGTTTGGAGAAAATGGTGGTACTTGGCTAAGTTCTTAGCTTCTCCAGGAGGCAGGGTGTACCTATTTGCTTGGAAAGTTTGGCTTTCTTGAGACGGGAGATCATAATGGAGCCCAGGCTGGCTCCTGCTAGCCCTACTTCCGTCTCTACAGTGCTGGGATTAACTGGTGTGCATCATCACGCACCCGTGACCATGTTTGCAAACAGATTGCCTACCTGGTAGCTTCCTCCAAGGTCAAATGGAGGTAGCTCAGTGAACTCTTGGCTCTCTCCTTTATGTAGGTTTTCTGTACATTTATTAGCTAGAGTTCTTCAGATAAACCAACAAACACACACACTCTGTCTGACTCTCTCTCTCTCTCTCTCTCTCTCTCTCTCTCTCTGTGTGTGTGTGTGTGTGTGTGTGTGTGTCTGTATGTCTCTCTATGTGTGTGTGTATCTCTCTCTCTGTATGTCTCTCTCTCTGTGTGTATGTATTTCTCTCTCTGTGTGTGTATGTCTCTCTCTCTCTCTGTGTATGTCTCTCTCTGTGTATGTCTCTCTCTTTCTCTCTCTGTGTATGTCTCTGTGTGTATGTCTCTCTGTGTGTATGTCTCTCTTTCTCTCTCTGTGTATGTCTCTCTCTGTGTATGTCTCTCTGTGTGTATCTCTCTCTCTCTCTCTCTCTCTCTCTGTATCTCACACGGGCGCGCTCGCACACACACACACACACGCTCACACACACACACACACAAACACACACACATACGCTCGCACATGCTCACACATGCACACACAAACAAGATTATTTTGGGACCTTAACTCAGGTGACAGTGGGAGTGGGCTACTCTGAACTCTGAACACGCCGGCCCGCAGGCTGGGGATTCCAGAAGAGCGGATGCCACGGTGGAGTCCGAGTTCACAGGGCCGGGTGTCCCCGCTGCAGGTTTTTGTAGGATTCCTTCCACTTCTGAGACTCTCACTTCCCCAGTTCTGGCTTTCACTGGATGAGGCCCACTGTCATAAAAAGCTTTACTCAGTTTCTACCGAATTAAATGTTACGTCTTAGAAATACCTTCAAAGCAACACGGAGTAGCATAGCCGAATGGACAGGGAGAGTTAAGCAGAGGGGTCCTGGTGAAGAAGGCATTGTGGGAAATGACGTTAACCTTCCATTCCGCCTTAAGGAAGGGTGAGCTCCAGAGGAGAAGCCTGTGCAGGGCGCCCAGGAAGTAATCACAGAAAGGCATAAAATGTCAGAATGGAAACCTCTTTACCACGGGGCTAAGTGAGCAGGACAGAGCAGGTGAGAAGATTCGGGGGAAAATATGGCTGCGACAAAACGGGTGAAGCATTTTTTTTTCTTTTGTTTTTTTCGGAGCTGGGGACCGAACCCAGGGCCTTGCGCTTGCTAGGCAAGCGCTCTACCACTGAGCCAAATCCCCAACCCCTAGGGTAGAGCATTTTTAATGGTAAGGTCCTTAGAGAAGAGGGGGGAGGCTCTTCCAGATGAACTCAGTTAATTCTTCTGTCACTTTAAAAACAAAAACAAAAAAAAAACAAAAAACAACAACAACAAAAAACTCCTGAGACTATTAAAACAAGGGCATAAAGGGGCCTCTCAGCAGGCGACATTGTCTGTAGACTTCATGCCCCACTTGAGTGAGCTTCCTTGGCTAATAAATCCAGTTTACAACCGAACCTTCCTCCTATAAAGGGCCACAGACTTGAAAGCCTGGTTTACAGTTGTCTAATAGCCTTAATTATTGAAACATGTGGGAAGCTTTTTTGCCTTGAAGATGATTACCACATTAATTCAGTTTTGTTAATAGTTTTTTTTTCCCAGAGTAAAAGTTTTCAGACCTTCGAAACTTTATTGGTGACCTATTAGTTTACCACTTATTTGCCACGACTTTCCTCATCGGCAACCTGAGCCTGATTTAAGAAGAGGATCGAACCGCAGCCGCTAAGGTAAGGAAAGGTAAGTGTTGACATTGGTCCAGTTTACTTGAAAGCGAGTCTTGGAAAGGACTCCCAGACGGACAGGAAATTGCCACCAGAACAGCGGAATTGGAAGAAGCTCGGTGGGTGCCATTGAAGGAGGCTGCTGAAACCTAGAAGAACTCAATGCACCTCAAGTTGTACTTTTAAACTCACATCTTAGAATGATACGGAATATTCTGGAATCAAAAGCCCCTGAATGTTTACGTTGTCAAAATTAACAGCCCTTGCAGAGGAGAGGCAACAATTTGTAGCGCCATGGGAGACATCAGATTATTTTTAAAAGCTGAGGCAATGTGGTGAGTAATGGGACTCACTGAGCAGTCTCATGACTTATGTATGCAATACGCAAATTAAAAAAAGCCTGTGCTGCCCTGTGACTTATTTGAAAGCATTTTCTCATTCACCGATCATTTGTGTCCTGTCACTGCTAAACTTCAAGTCTGTTGTGTGTACGGGGGTAGGGGGTGGCCGGGGCAGTGGGTGGGGGGCAGTACACAGCGCAGAGGTCAGAGGACAGCTTTCAAGACTTGGTTCTCTCCTTGCACCATGTGGCTTCCGGGGATTGAACTCGGGTCCGCAGACTTGTTGGAAAGCGCTCCTACCTGCTGAGCCATCTGCCTGCCAGTTGCTAAATGGTGTGCGCTGGATTAAACCAGTCTGCTGAGCCTGGTCGGTGTTAGCTACCTCAGAGGCGGGTAGGGATGGGTTTCCACTTCCTGTCTTCCAAGGGAGAGGTCTGGAATCACAGGCAGATGTCAAGGACTTGTTCCCGCTGTGGAGACCACTTCTGTTTCTTCAGTAGCACTCCTGTGAGAGTCTCTTTCTCTTCAGCTCCTCTATGGCTGTTGACCTGGCTCCCCTTTCTCCGATTTCTCTCTGCCCACCACACCTCTAGGCTAGGATTTCCAGGTCCTCCTTTGAGAGACATCTCTATCTCTCCGAGGAGGAAAGTCAATGTCATGAAATCACCAGCCATTAGAGACTGATGACAGGAGGAAGTGGAAGGGAGAGACATTCAGTTTGAAAGGTTTTTGAGAGGCACGGAGTAGGAGAGCTTGATTTTCTTCTTGAGACATCAGATGAGGAAGAAGGTCAGCTCGGTGCTTTCCCTGCCTCTCTGAGGGTTGGGGGTTTTAGCTCAGTGGTAGAGCGCTGGCTTAGCAAGCGCAAGGCCCTGGGTTCGGTCCCCAGCTCCGAAAAAAAAAAAAAGATGTCTGCCCCTGCCTCTCTGAGCTAGCCGGCTTTAAACCCAGCATCTGGCTCCTGAGTCTTGGTTGGTAAAATTGAGTGTTTGAGATTTTGTTTAAAAAAAAACAAAAACAAAAGCCAAATGATTTCAAGAAAGGGGGACTGCAGGAGAGACACATAGCCCCCTACAGCTGTAATAACCTCAAGGGTCCCAGCGGCGTCTTCCCTCAGTCTCTCATGGGAGAGAGGCTGCCCCTTGCCATATGAATTAATAAACACAGCTCCATCAGTGGAGCTCAGGCTCTGGTCTCTGCCCTCTCTGTCTTTATTGCTTACCTCAGACATCTAACATGACATATGAATCGTGTGAGCTTAGAAACACAACTTAATGTGTTAATGCCACTGTTAATCACCTCGGAGCTTGGTGGCCAACATTTACTGTCTTTGAGGTTAGCTTGAGTCAAGGACCTGGGAGAAGCTTAGCCAGGTGGGTTGCACAGGTCCCGTCCAGTCAACACCAGAGCTGCTGACCTTGGAAGGCAGCACTGTGGTTAGGTGACCTTTCCAAAGTGGCCTCTCCCATGGTGGAGCATGGGAGGCTGCAGTAACAAAATGGCTCTTAGCAGAAAGTCATCATTTCTTACGGTGGGAATCCCTTCCTGAGGCTGCTTCGGCCTTTCCAGGTAAGGCCTCTAGCTGCCCCCAAGATGGACGATGGATGCATTAGAGAGGGTACAAGAAGACCCCCATGCTTTTTACAACCTAGCCTTAGGAGTCACAGTTTGTCACTTCTGTGTAGAGGGCACAATGTCCTTGTGCTCACAGTTAAACACCAGGGGAAACAGAAACCTTAAAGACACAGGGTTGTCTCTTTAAAGAAACATTATGTATATAACCTGTTTTCTACCCAGAACTCTGGAATGGACAACAGTTATAGTCTGGTGCCTCTGTGCTTGCTGTAGGCCACGTCTGACTCCCCCAGACTTATGTTTATCCCAGACTCTTCCTCCCTACACCCTTACCTTGAGCATTCTCAGTCAATGGAACCCATCCTTAAGGAAGACGTCACATGCACTTTGAAAAGAGTTTCAATGTAACCACATCTGAAGCTTTGCTGTATACACGGGACTGGGTTAATTATCACCAGGAGACTTTCCCCCTGAATTGCATTGTGCTTAAATATCCCTAAAATAAACTTCCCAGTGTTAGACTCTTGGAGTTTGAACCAACGCCGGCTACTGAGTTGTGTTGAACCAGACTTCCTACCTCTCACACGGATCAGCACTCTGATGGCTGTGGTGTTTACAGAGACCACAGACTTCTGTCATAGTTCATTTGTTATAGCGTAATAGGATCGGGGGTCCGTGGCTTTAAAAGAACAAGAAATTGTGTGGGCAAATTTGAATGGTACCACCGTAGCTTCCCCTGTAGAATGGAGCTAGAAATACTAATACCTCATGATTTATTTATTTATTTATTTATTTTAGGTATGACTGCTCCGCTGCATGTACACCTGATTGCCAGAAGAGGGCATCGTATCCCTTTATAGATGGTTGCGAACAACCCTGTGAGTGTTGGGAATTGAACTCAGGATCTCTGGAAGTGCAGCCAGTGCTCCTAACCACTGAGCCATCTCTCCAGCCCCTGTTAACTGTTTGGAACGGTGTACCATCTAAGTACTAGCTACGACTATCATGCAAATTAATATTCTCCACAGCAACTCCCTTGACACACCCCATCACACGGCCTTTCTGAGTTTCTCTTCTTTCCTGAGCAAACTATGTCCTCTGCTCTGTCTTCCTGGGAGACTTTTGTTGTTGTTGTTGTCTATATGTGTATGGGTGTTGTACCTGCATGTATGTCTGTGTACTGTGTGCATACCTGGTGCCCTCAGAGGTCAAACGAGGGTGTTAGATCTCCTGAGACTGGAGTTACAGACGGTTGTGAGCCATTACACGGTGGCTGGGAATTGAACTCCAGTCCTCTGGAAGAGCAGCCAGTGCTCTGAACTGACTGATGCGTTTTCTTTTTTTTTTTTTTTTTAATTTTTTTTTTTTTTAAGATTTATTTATTTGTAAGTACACTGTAGCTGTCTTCAGACCAGAAGAGGGCATCAGATCTCACTACAGATGCTTGTGAGCCACCATGTGGTTGCTGGAATTGAACTCAGGACCTCTGGAAGAGCAGTCGGTGCTCTTAACCACTGAGCCATCTCTCCAGTCCCTGATGAGTTTTCTGTCTAGTCCCTCAGAAGACTCTCTTACTTTCAAGTTTTTCTGTAACTTTTAGTGGATTCTAAACAGAGCCATATCCTAGAATAACACAGGCTGGGCTAAGTGCCTTGCACGGTGTAGCAGGGCTCCTTCAAACCAAGCACCCTACGCACACGCTTGTTTTCTCCTCTGGCATGGTAACTGGTGTAGCCTCGGGTACACCCAGGCAGAATCAGGAGTTCCTTCCCATGTAATCTCTGGGACCCATGAGCAATGATGTAACATCTCTGTCTTTTTTTTTTTTTTTTTTCCGGGGCTGGGGACCGAACCCAGGGCCTTGTGCTCTACCACTGAGCTAAATCCCCAACCCCGTAACATCTCTGTCTTGTCTCAGTCAACTGCGTGCCTCAAGTTCAGTCTTCCTAGCACAGCGGTAGCCAGCAGATAACTAACAAAGGAACGCACACCCAAAGATAAAAAGAGCCCGGGGTGGTGGGGATGCCGGTAAGCCCAGCCCCAGAGCACCGGAAACGGAAGAATCAGGCATTCAGACTCAGAAACATAAAGATCCCACCCTGGGCTACTTGGGTCGGTCTCAAAAACCCAAAACAATACAAAAGACAAAGTAGAGGAGGAATCAGAGAAATCAATGAAACAAATGAGGTAAATTTGAACAATGTGTTGTCCCATCTCAGTTTTAGTCACTAATAAATAAATGAACTGTGATTATTCCTACACCAACTCCAGGCAAATAACATTACAGTGTATCTAGTAAAAGATGGGCATCTGTATAAGATGGGCATGTTCCTTTCTTTCAGTCTACTCAGGACCCACTAATTAAAGTAAGCCAAGCTTAAGAATAAATTTATATTAATAGTTCATAACGTACTTATGTTCATAAATATGAGTGACTCTAAGAACTTGGAAAATTCTGTTTGTGGTTTATAGGTTACAAGGCCAAGGCAGAGACAATCTCCCACATATAATAAAATATTGCTTAAAAAGTTGGGCTATCTGACTATTAATGTCTTAAACGCCGTTACTAAAATTAAGACCCTAGACTTATTATTTCCTGTTGGCTAAAAATAGAAGGAAAGCAATTTTTAGACAAATACAAAGTAAATCTTGACCTCAATGTGGCTGAGTAGTAACTGACGGGCCATTCAGGCATGGCACACCAGAAACAGGAAGAACACGCAGAGACATAAAATGTGAACATTTTAGCATCGGTTGCTAGTTTGTTTCTACTTGGGCCTTGTGTTGTTATTGTTGTCTTTTGAAATGGGCTTTTATTGTATAGACTTTACTGGTCCTGAACTTACCCTTCCTCCTTCTGTGCCTAAGTGCTGGAATTAAGACATACACTACCACACCCAGCTGTAAATAGTGTTAACTATTATTTTTTTTTTTTTTTTTACTTATGAGGGAATATACATGTGTCACAGAAGAAGTATGGAAGTCACAAGGTAACTTCCAAGCCTCAGTTCTCTCATACTATGTGGGTTTGATGACTGAATTCATCAGGCTTGGTGGCCTCTGCTTGCCAAGCTCTCTTGCTGGCCCTAGAAAGCTCTTATGTGTCTGATTGTTCTCCCTGAATGCGGTTAGTGCATCACACGCATGCAGTACCCACAGCAGCCAGAAGAGGGCACCAGATTTCCCAAAACTGGGGTTACAGACAGTTAGGTGCTACCTTGCGGTGCTAGATACTAAACTGGGGTCCTGGCAAGCAGCAAGTGCCCTTAACTGCTGTGCCGTCTCTCCAGCCCCGCTGGAGGTCTGCTTATAACCTCACCAAAGTTTTCATTTGAACTACACTTGCTCTACAAGCGTTATTGTTCTTTTCAGGTTGGGTTTCTTTGAATGTTTTAAAAAACGTCTTTATAAAGAGTTTGTGACATTTTCAGGGACCAAAATTAAATACAATGTCCTTGGATTAGCAGGAGGTGGGTGTGGGTGTTTTGGATAAAATACCTTGTCTGGAGTCCCTTGAAACACACCGAAAGTGTATTGAGTCTACTTCAAGACTTCTTGTTTTGTTTGGTTCAGTGCAATTCCCTACACCCACGTGGCCACTCAATATGGTCTTATGCTGTCTCCTGGTGTGCAGATGTATATACAGACATAAGTTGTATACCTAAAATACATACATGAATATATCCTGAATAAAGAAGAAAATGGAAGTCAATGCTGGCCTCTAAACTACACTTCTGGGAGAAGAGTTAGTGACAAGCCCAGGAAGATCCTCCCATAGACACTGTCCTGCAGAGACCCTGAACACTGCAGCATCGAACGCAGTCTCTTTTCAACCCGGCTGCCCCATCAGACCGTGAGTCACAGGCCATCTGGGCTACCGGCTTAATTTTATAGGCAAAGAACCAGGATAAATAATTTACCGAACACCACACTAGAATCACTGGCAGATGGAATGCCAGTTAATTCCTAACTGTCCTTTGACCGTCCTTTGACCGGTCCTTGCGAGGATGGCAAGGTCGGCAAGGTCCTCCTGCCTAATCCCAGACTTCTTAGCCCAGACACTAAACAGATGACCTGGATTAAAAAGGGAGCGGCCAATGAGCAAACGTTTCTGTTTGCAAATGTTTGCCATGACTTCATTAAAACTGACGACATTTTCAGTAACTAATTTTACGATGAAGTGAGGAGCAACGGAGTTCACGGATTTGTAGTAATTAGAAAACTTGGTGTGAACTGCAGCACAGAAAATTATAATTCAAAGCCACATGTGGCCCACGCCTGTAACTCCAGCATTAGAGGAGACGGAGGCAGGAGGATCATAAATTCGAGAGCTGCCTGGGTTACTCACTCTGTTCCAAAAACAAAACAAAACAAACATGGGGTGGGGATGGGGCACTAAATTTTAAATTTGAGTCAACCAAAGCCATAAATAAACTGAAGAGAAATTTTGAAGAAGACAAATGGCCACCATGAATTCAGTCACATCTGTCTAAACGTGGTCATTCGAAATTCCCTACTGTTTAAAATGAACTTTGGGTGGTGGTGGCACTTGCTTTAGACCCCAGCACTTGGGAGGCAGAGGCAGGCGGATCTCTGAGTTCGAGGCCAGCCTGGTTTATATCTTATGAGATGAACCTGTGGGGGGTTTTTTTGTTTTTTTTTTTTGTCCTTCAGTCTGTTCATGGGGTAAATTACATTTATCGATTTGCATTTGTTGAACAGTCCCTGTATACCTGAAAACGAAGCTTACTTGATCGTGAGAAATGATCTTTCGGATGTATTCTTGGATTTGGCTTACAAATATTTTTGGAATATTTTTGCATTTATGTTCATAAGGGAAGGTTGACCTGTAATTTTCTTTCATTGTCTTTGTGTGGTTAGCCATCAGGGTCATCGGATATTAAGAAGAATTGAGCAATGTTCCTCCTGTTTCTATTTTGCAGAATTATTTGAGGAATATTAGCATCAGTTCTGGTAAAATTTGTTATGAACTCTGGCTTATTTTGCTTGAGACTCCTTTTATTATTTCTATATCACTCCTTTATCTTCTATGTCTTCTATATCATTATCTCACGTCTATATCACTAGGTGTTCTGGATCTGTTTAAATTGCTCATCTGGGACTGGAGAGATGGCTCAGTAGTTAAGAGCACTGACTGCTCTTCCAGAGGTCCTGAGTTCAGTTCCCAGCAACCACATGGTGGCTCAGAACCATCTGTAATGGGATCTGATACCCTCCTTGATATGTCTGAAGACAACTATAGTGTACTTATATATATTAAATAAATAGTTTTTTAAAAATTGCTCATCTGACCCCAATTTCACTTTTGTAGGTTATATATATCAAGAAATTTATCTTTTTTTTTTTTTTAAGGTTTTCCAGTTTGATGGAGTATAGATTTTAAAGGTATGTATGCATGCTTCTCTGGATTTCCTTAATGTCTGTTGTGATGCCTCCCTTTTCATCTCTAATTTTATTAACTTGCATCTTCATTCTCAGTCTTTTAGTTTATTTGGCTGTGAGTTTATCAATCATATTGATTCTCAAAAATTCAATTTTCATTCTTTATGTTGTTGTTCTTCATTTGTTTGTTTTTGGGTTTTTTTTTTTTTATTTCAACCCCAAGTTGACTATTTCTTGCAGTTCACTCTTTGGTTTTTCAAGACAGGGTTTCTCTGTGTATCCCTGGCTGTCCTGAAACTTGCTCTGTAGACCAAGCCTGGCCTTGAACTCCAGAATCTGCCTTGGGATTAAAGATGCACCACCAGTGTCTGGGTTGTTCTAGATCTTTCAGGTGTGCGGTTAAGCTACTAACACAAGATCTCTCCAATTTTTGGTGAAAGCGGTTAGTACCTCTTAGAACCACCTTCATTGTGTCCCATATGTTTGGGTAAGTTGTGTTTTCATTTTCATTCCATTATGAAAAGTTTTAAACTTCTGTCTTTACTTCTGTCTTGACCCACGTTTCCTTCAGTTGTGAGCTGCTTAGTTTCTGCTTATGTGTAAAGCTCCTGTTGCTTCTCTTCTTGTTGATGTCGGCTTTAATCCATGGAAGTCAGATAAGAGGGGTTGGGGATTTAGCTCAGTGGTAGAGCGCTTGCTAGGCCCTGGGTTCAGTCCCCAGCTCCGAAAAAAAAAAAAAAAAAAAAAAAAAAAACAAAACAACAACAACAACAAAAACCAAATTCTTAGAACTGCCACAATAGGGCAATACTCTTTGGGGCTGAGAGATGGCTCAGTGGTTAAGTGCATGCCCTTAAAGGGAACCTGAGGTCATACCCTTGCACCCACATCAAACAGCTCACAACCAAGTGGGACAACCAAGCGCAACTTCAGCTCCAGGGGTATTTCAACCCTGTGAGGGCACCTGCACTCATGTGCACACACACACAGAGAGACATAGACACACACACACACACACACACACACACACACACACATACATAGACACACACAAACACACACAGACACCTTCACTCACATGCACACACACACACAGATACACACAGGCACACACAGACACACACACACAGATATACACAGATACACAGATACACAGACACACACAAACACACACAGACACACACACAGATACACACACACACAGACACACACACACACACACACACACACACAGATACACACACAGACACACACACATAAGTACACACAAAGACACACACACACACACACACACAGATACACACACACACACACATACACACACACAGACACACACACACACAGATACACACATACACAGACACAGACACACACTCACACAGATACACACACACAGATACACAGACAACACAAACACACACAGATACACACACAGATACACATACAAATACACATGCACGCACACACACATACAGACACCTGCTCATGTGCACACACATGTGCACATAGGCACAAACACACACATGCACACTTCCGCGTCCATGTACACTTATACATACACATAATTAAAAATGCTAAAAATACTGTTTTAAGTAATTATAGAATGACCAACTTCTGATAAATAAGTAACATATTAATATTCATCTCCAAATTATCCCACCAATTTCCCTATTAGCTTTTGAAACGAAGACTAAATATGTAACCCAAGCTGTACTTGAACTCTCTGTCCTCCTAAATGACACTATGAGAAGCATACATCGTCATCCTCAGCTCCAAATCCTAAGCTTTTTATTTTAAAAAAATGTCAATAGCTTGTTTTTCAGTAGGTAGTTTGTGCTTACTTTAAAAAATATGCACACATAGCGCCATCTAGCGGTGATATAATTTTCACTCGCTAAAAAACTTTTTAGAGCTGCTGATGTAGCTTGGGTGGCAGCATTCTTGCCTAGTATGCATGAAACCCTGGGTTCAAGGTCCAGCACCGTACGAACCAAGCATCCTGTCTCTCACCTGTAATCTCAGTCTGAAAGGTAGAGGCAGGAAGATCAGACATTCAAAAATATTCTCAGCCACATTCGTGTGTGAGGGTATGTGAGACTATCAGAAAGTATTATGAATAATTAATAATACTTACTATATTTGGAGGACCCAAGTTCAGTTCTTGATTTTCACACCAGATGCCTCACAATCATTTGTAACACCCCCCCTCTCTCACACACATACACACTAAATATTAAAAAATAATGTTTTTAGTTTTAAAAACAAATTGTCCTGTCAATATATTTTATGTTCGCAAAAAGTCAAGTTTTTAAAAACTTTTTATTTATTCTTTGTGAATTTCACATCATGCACCCCAATCCCACTCATCTCCCCGGCCTTCTGTATTCCCCTCCACCTTTGCAACCTCCCCCCCAAAAGAAAATAAAACCTAAAATAGAAATAAACAAAATGAACCAACCAGGCAGAAACAAAAAGGACTATACAAGGAATCAACAGAACTAAAAGCTGGTTCTTTGAGAAAATCAACAAGATAGATAAACCCTTAGCCAGATTAACCAGAGGGCACAGAGAGTGTGTCCAAATTAACAAATCAGAAATGAAAAGGGAAACATAACAACAGAATCAGAGGAAATTCAAAAAAAATCATCAGATCCTACTACAAAAGCCTATATTCAACAAAACTCAAAAATCTGGAGGAAATGGACAATTTCCTAGATACCAGGTACCAAAGTTAAATCAGGAACAGATAAATCATTTAAACAACCCCATAATTCCTAAAGAAATAGAAGCAGTTATTAAAGGTCTCCCAACCAAAAAAAAGCCCAGGTCCAGACGGGTTTAGTGCAGAATTCTATCAGACCTTCATAGAAGACCTCATACCAATACTGTCCAAACTATTCCACAAAATAGAAACAGACGGAGCACTACCGAATTCCTTCTATGAAGCCACAATTACTCTTATACCAAAACCACACAAATACTCAACAAAGAAAGAGAACTTCAGACCAATTTCCCTTATCAATATTGACACAAACATACTCAATAAAATTCTTGCAAACCGAATCCAAGAACACATCAAAACAATCATCCACCATGATCAAGGGAGGCTTCATCCCAGGCATGCAGGGATGGTTTAATATACGGAAAACCATCAACGTAATCCACTATATAAACAAACTCAAAGAAAAAAGCACATGATCATTTCATTAGATGCTAAGAAAGCATTTGACAAAATTCAATACCCTTTCATGATAAAAGTCCTGGAAAGAACAAGAATTCAAGGCCCATACCTGAACATAGTAAAAGCCATATACAGGGGTTGGGGATTTAGCTCAGTGGTAGACTGCTTGCCTAGTAAGCACAAGGCCCTGGGTTCGGTCCCCAGCTTCGAAAAAAAGAAAGAAAGAAAAAAAAAAAAGCCATATACAGCAAACCAGCAGCTAACATTAAACTAAATGGAGAGAAACTTGAAGCAATCCTACTAAAATCAGGGACTGGACAAGACTGCCCACTCTCTCCCTACTTATTCAATATAGTTCTCGCAGTCCTAGCCAGAGCAATCAGGCAACAAAAGGAGGTCAAAGGGATACAAATTGGAAAGGAAAAAGTCAAAATATCACTATTTGCAGATGATATGATAGTATAATTAAGTGACCCCAAAAGTTTCACCAGAGAACTACTAAGCCTGATAAACAACTTCAACAAAATGGCTGGGTATAAAATTAACTCAAACAAATCAGTAGCCTTCCTCTACACAAAAGATAAATAAGCTGAGAAAGAAATTAGGAAAACGACACCATACATAATAGTCCTAAATAATATAAAATACCTCGGTGTGACTTTAACCAAGCAAGTGAAAGATCTGTGTGATAAAAACTTCAAGTCTTTGAAGAAAGAAATTGAAGAAAATCTCAGAAGATGGAAAGATCTCCCATGCTCATGGATTGGCAGGATTAACATAGTAAAAATGGCCATTTTACCAAAAGCGATCTACAGATTCAATGCAATCCCCATCAAAATACCAATCCAATTCTTCAGAGAGTTAGACAGAACAACTTGCAAATTCATCTGGAATAACAAAAAATCCAGGATAGCTAAAACTATCTTCAACAATAAAAGGACTTTTGGGGGAATCACAATCCCTGAACTCAAGCAGTATTACAGAGCAATAGTGATAAAAACTGCATGGTATTGGTACAGAGACAAGCAGATAGACCAGTGGAATAGAATTGAAGACCCAGAAATGAACCCACACACCAATGGTCACTTGATTTTTTTGACAAAGGAGCCAAAACCATCCAATGGAAAAAAAGATAGCATTTTCAGCAAATGGTGCTGGTTCAACTGGAGGTCAACATGTAGAAGAATGCAGATCGATCCATGCTTATCACCCTGTACAAAGCTTAAGTCCAAGTGGATCAAGGACCTCCACATCAAACCAGATACACTCAAACTAATAGAAGAAAAAAAGTGGGAAGCATCTCGAACACACAGGCACTGGAGAAAATTTCCTGAAGAAAACACCAATGGCTGATGCTCTAAGATCAAGAATCGACAAATGGGATCTCATAAAACTGCAAAGCTTCTGTAAGGCAAAGGACACTGTGGTTAGGACAAAACGGCAACCAACAGATTGGGAAAAGATCTTTATCAATCCTAAAACTAATAGAGGGCTTATATCCAAGATATACAAAGAAATCATGAAGTTAGACTGCAGGGAGACAAATAACCCTATTAAAAATGGGGTATAGAGGGTTGGGGATTTAGCTCAGTGGTAGAGCGCTTACCTAGCAAGCGCAAGGCCCTGGGTTTGGTCCTCAGCTCAAAAAAAAAAAAAAAAAAATGGGGTATAGAGATAAACAAAGAATTCACAGCTGAGGAATACTGAATGGCTGAGAAACACCTAAAGAAATGCTCAACATCTTTAGTCATAAGGGAAATGCAAATCAAAACAATCCTGAGATTCCACCTCACACCAGTCAGAATGGCTAAGATCAAAAACTCCGACTACAGTAGATGCTGGCGAGGATGTGGAGAAAGAGGGACACTCCTCCATTGTTGGTGGGATTGCAGACTGGTACATTCACTCTGGAAATCAGTCTGGAGGTTCCTCAGAAAATTGGACATTGCACTACCTGAGGACCCAGCTATACCTCTCTTGGGCATATACCCAAAAGATGCTCCAACATATAAAAAAGACACATGCTCCATTATGTTCATAGCAGCCTTATTCATAATAGCCAGAAGCTGGAAAGAACCCAGATGCCCCTCAACAGAGGAATGGATACAGAAAATGTGGTACATCTACACAATGGAATATTACTCAGCTATCAAAAACAATGACTTTATGAAATTAAATGTAGGCAAATGGTTGGAACTGGAAAATATCATCCTGGTGAGGTAACCCAATCACAGAAAAACACACATGGTATGCACTCATTGATAAGTGGCTATTAGCCCAAATGCTTGAATTACCCTAGATGCCTAGAACAAATGAAACTCAAGGCGGATGATCAAAATGTGAGCCTTCACTCCTTCTTTAAAAGGGAACAAGAATACCCTTGGCAGGGAATAGAGGCAAAAGATTAAAACAGACACAGAAGGACACCCATTCAGAGCCTGCCCCACATATGGCCCATACATATACAGCCACCCAATTAGACAAGATGGATGAAGCAAAGAAGTGCAGGCTGACAGGAACCAGATGTAGATCTCTCCTGAGAGACACAGCCAGAATATGTCAAATACAGAGGTGAATGCCAGCAGCAAACCACTGAACTGAGAACAGGACCCCTGTTGAAGGAATCAGAGAAAGGACTGAAAGAGCTGAAGGGGCTTGAGACTCCATATGAACAACAATGCCAACCAACCAGAGCTTCCAGGGACTAAACCACTACCCAAAGACTATACATGGACTGACCCTGGGCTCCAACTGCATAGGTAGCAGTGAATAGCCTTGTTGGGGCACCAGTGGAAGGGGAAGCCCCTGGTCCTGCCAAGGCTGTACCCCCAGTGTACGGGATTGTTGGGGGGTGGTAATGGGGGTTGGATGGGGAGGAGGAGGGGTTAGGGGGATGATGGCCTGGAAACCGGGAAAGGGAATAACATTTGAAATGTAAATAAGAAATACCCAATTTAATAAAAATGGAAGAAAAAAAAAAGAAATAAGCAAAATGAAACAAACCCCATCTCATTGTGGAGAGATGGGGGTTTTTGTCCACACATCTTTACTTGCAAATGTTCATTGCAGTGAGTCGCTGGTCTGGTTCAAGACCTCTGCTACACTGTCAATATTAGAGTCTCACTAGGACTGCTCTCAGATGTCCTGTTGTTGCCCTGTGTCATGGAGATCCTGCAGTTTTGAATCTAAAGGACCTGTCCCCTCACTTGTCCCAATAGTTCACAGATGGGGTAGATGCTGGTGTGGACCAACTTAAAGCCCTGGATCTGGGTCTGGGTGGTAGTTGAACTGGCCAGCTCATAAGCTCTCTTGCTCCCACAAGCTCTCCGGCACCCACACCATCGGGGCCAACTCTCCAGCAGGGTCCAGGTGAGGGGTGGGGCCAGCCCTGCACAGCCCTTAGACATCTACAGGGCCCCAGGCAGCAGCCCAGACCAGGGACGTCTGCATGGCCTTTGGTAATAACATGGTTCATGTTCATCAACACAGACCCCCTGCTGCTGCAGTGCCAGGGACCCGCTGATGGGACTCCACCATGGCCTGAAGTGGCAGAGCAGGCCAATCACATTAGGCCGTTCCTCACTGCCGTCCACTCTCCAACTTAATCTCTCTTCACTGTGCACACGTCCTTCTGCTTCTCCTTCTCTCCCATTTCTCCATCACTTACTTGCTCATCTTAGTGGCACCCAGTCTCTGGGTGTCTTCTACTCTACCTACCCGTGGTGGTGGCAGGCAAGGGTCACCTCCAAAATGTCAGAGTTTTAATAGCTCTGTCATGTAAAAATAAAATTTGTGTGTTATATGTGAGGTACTGGGATTGGATTTAGAGCTTTCGGCGTGCCAGGCAAACACTCTACCACGCTCATCTGGGCTGAATCTATTGTCTTGTTTACTGATACAAGGTATCGCTATGTAGCTGTGGCTAGCCTGAAATTTGCTAGATGGACTAGACTAGGCTGGAATTTGTGCTGTTTCCTCTTGAGTACTGACACTACACACAGAGAGAGCCAAGGATAAAGCTTTAAGTTGTTGCTTTTGTTTTTGTTTTTTCAAGACAGAGTTTCTCTGTGTAGCCTTAGGTGTTCTGGAACTTACTATATGAACCAGGCTGACCTCACTCACAGAGACCCACCTGCCGCTGCCTTCCAAGGGCTGGGATTAAAGACATGAACCAACACAGGTACAAAGCTTTTACAATGTATCGGTCATAGTAACTACAAGAACTCTTGGTTCCGGAGCAGTTCTCTATTACTTTTTTGCATACTTGTCTCTGGGAGAAAGGCCTTTTTTTTTTTTTTTTTAATTTGAGCCTTCTTTAAGAGTACCAGGGACATCACCAAGGCATTAAATACCACAGGTGTCATACTTACCCAATCCTGGGACACACTCTTTATCCAGAGGGTTGTGGGCAGGCATGATGAAACTGTAGCCTCTAGTTTGTGTGTCTGTGGGCATCCCATGCGTACAGAGGACACATGTGCCCACGGAGGACAGAAGAGGGCATCGACACCCTGGTGCTGGAGTTACAGGTGTGTATAAGTAACCAGACTCCATGCCGGGGATCACGTTCAAGTCTTCTGTAAGAGCCACAAATACTTTTAACCTCTGAACATCTCTTGAGCCCCTCCAGCCGCTACTTTCCCCATTGCTTAGATATTTAATGTTCTTCTAGGCCTAGCTTCAGAGAAAGAATGCTTGAGTTGGGAATGTGGAGAAATAGCAACAGAAAATTGCTGTTATAGTCCCCTGAATCTACTTAAGACAAAAATCTTAATCTCTGTAGAAACATGAGATCTGGGTCTGTCTAGTCACTGTGAACACACAGCTTATTAGAACACGGTTTATCAGTGGTGATAGTTTTCTCCCCAGGATTCCTTTTTGGAACGTCATTGTTTTTGTTTATTCTTCGAAGTTTCCCTGGCTTTCTTAATTTCATCATGGTTTGCTTTCTAACTGAACTGGGAAATCTTTGGGGGTGAGGGGATGCATCCTGGATCTGTTCCCACAGACCCCCAAAAGTATCATATTATGAGCATGTGTGTGGACCGTGTGGTGAAGCTTGCCGATGACTACTGGGAAGACCCAGTGTCTCTGGCAAACTTGAGTGCACATGGTCCAGGAGCATTCGGATAAGGAAGCATTCGGTAACTGCCATGACAAAGGTCGGGGGGGTGTTGCCTCAGCTCTGTGTTTACCCTTGGGCAATGATCTAAAACACAAACAATCTTTTTGAAAATTCCTCAGAATTTTATGCTCTCCAATTTCTAATTCATATTTTGGGCAGGGATTCCCTTTGGAGAATTACATAATCATAACTTGTTTTCAACAGGGGAAAAAAAACAAACGAAGAATCTTTCTCAAAGATTTTATCCTAGGGGTTAGGATTTAGCTCAGTGGTAGAGCGCTTGCCTAGGAAGGCGCCAGGCCCTGAGTTCGATCCCCACTCGAAAAAAAGAACCAAAAAAAAAAAAAAAAAAAAAAAGATTTTATCCTGAAAGAAATTTAAACACCCAGAAAAGTTAAATGGAGGAGAGCAAGCTGAGGATACGGGTCTAGGCACAAGGCTTGCTTCAGTCCCAAGTACCAGAAACCAATACATTGAACTACCACTGTATACCTATTTTAAAATAGTTTATTTATTATTTTAATGTGTGTATTTATATATTAATTTAATTTATATACTTATATTTATTTAATTTATATATACTTATATTTATATAATTTAATTAATTTACTAATTAATTACTTAATATTTTATTTATTATTGTGTTGGGTGGGCAGAGTAGAAACATATCATAGCATAGGTGTGGTTGTCAGAGGACATCTTTTTTAAAAAAGACTTATTTGGGGTTGGGGATTTAGCTCAGTGGTAGAGCGCTTGGTTAGCAAGTGCAAGGCCCTGGGTTCGGTCCCCAGCTCCGAAAAAAAAAAAGAAAAAAAAAGACTTATTTATTTATGTATTTCATGTATATGAGTGCTTTGTCCTCATGAACACCAGAAGACGGTTGTGAGTTACCATGTGGTTGCTGGGAATTGAACTCAGGACCTCTGGA
The DNA here is from genome assembly GCF_011064425.1 of Rattus rattus. Classification (NCBI taxonomy): domain Eukaryota; kingdom Metazoa; phylum Chordata; class Mammalia; order Rodentia; family Muridae; genus Rattus; species Rattus rattus. Next base: position 77,612,211 of record NC_046165.1, read on the forward strand.
AGAGCAGCCAGCATTCCTAACCACTGAACCATCTCTCCATATCCCCTGTATAACTAGTATTATCCATTATTAACATGACACAATGATAGAGCCTGCCACCCACCTACAGTTAGCAATCTTCATCTAACCAGGTCTTTGTTTGCTTGCTTGCTTGATTTTTGTTTCTTTGATCATTTGTTTGTTTGAGGTAAGGTCTCTCTTCACAGCACTGGCTGTCCTGGACTTCACTATGTAGATCATGCTGGCTTCAAAACCACAGAGATCTGCCTGCCTCTGCCTCCTGAGTATTGGTATTAAAGGTGTGCGCCATCACGCCTGACTTCTAACCGTATTTCTGAACTACTGAAAATAAGTTGTGGATCGTCATGACATTTTGCATCTAACTACTTCGAGATTTATATAAGAGAGGTGAATCGTCCTTCAAAGCTGCATTGTTACACCTAAGACAATGTCCTAATTTCCAGCTCAAACCTAAATGTTAATAATCATCCCAAGATGGACTGGAGAGATGGCTCGGTGGTTAAGAGCACCGAATGCTCTTCCAGAGGTCCTGAGTTCAAATCCCAGCAGCCATATGGTGGCTCACAACCATCTGTAATGAGATCTGATGCCCTTTTCTGAAGACAGCTACAGGGTACTTCTATAAATAAAAATAAAGAAATCTTTAAATAAAATAATCATCCTAAGAGTGTGTATTACATATGATTTTAAAATCACAATCTACTGAGCATTTATCTTAACTACAGAAGACCAGGCTGTTGGTGAAGCTCTCATGTACCAGGTATGTACAATGTTCCAAAGTGCATGGCTCTCCTGTGTGTCACAAGAAAATCGGGGAGGGTTCTGTTATGATGTAAAATACTGGAAACATGGAATGTTTATCTCTGAATACTTTGGTAGATTTTAATGATCTACCAAACCTTGACTAGTTCTAGGAACTAATTAACCGTGGGATCAATGGAACGGTATCCTTTCTCAGTCTTGGGGAGACAGGTACGAGAGCATGATGGGAAGTTACCCGAGTTACTGTGACAGTGTTTCAAGGCAGCCTCGCTGCTTTCTCTAGACACTTGAGTGGGTAAGTTTGAGAAGTAGACTAACGTTAGCTTCCTTAAAGCCATGTGGTGCAGAACAACAAGCACAGTTTATGTTGATCGTACCTGTTCACCACACTGTGCTCATTGTACATGAATATATGTGACTGCATGCATGTGTGCACATGTATGTGCATGTGTGTGCAGTGAGCATTCCCCAGACTGCAAGTAAGTAGACGATGGGATGACATTGGATCAGATATCTTTCTCTACCACTTGCCACCCTATTTGTTTGTCTGTTTGTTTGTTTAGAAGAGTCTCTTATTGATCCTAGAGATAGATCGGGTATTTAACAACCCCAGATGGCCCTGCGACCCACCTGCCTGTGCCTCCCAGCACTAGGATTGCAGGTTCACCCTATACCCAACTTTTATGTGGTTGTCACAGATCTGAACTCAGGTCCTCATGCTAGCACTGCAAGAGCTTTACTGCCCCCTCATCTCTCCAGTCCCACATTTTGTTTCAACATTTTACAAGGTTGTTAACATCAAGGGGAAAAGAGTTTCCTTCTGTCTTGTTTGGCTACAGCATGTATTAAATTTGGACACCAAACCAGCTGGTACTAAACACTGGGCTTAGTATCCAACTTCTCTTGTCTTGGGTCATGGAATTTTAAGAACCGATTTCCAGAGTGGTTCAGCCTCCATTACTTGGCTTCATTTTCCCTCTGCACAATGATATGCTCACTATATAAAACATTAACTTGGTCCAAGAGCATAGCACAGTGTTCGAATGGGAGAATCATAGAATAGAGCTAAGCTCACAAACTCCAGTGAGGCTCTAGGGCCCAAGTACCACGTGCCTGCGGTTCCAGATGTTAAAAGCCAGAGACTAGCTATGTAAGTATGAAGAAAGGCCAACGTGAAGCCAGCCTGGGATGAGACCCTGTCCCAAAACAAGGAAGAGAGGACACTAGCTGCTCTTGCTGTGGACCCAGGCTGGATTCCCAGCACCACGGTGTACATTCTGGTGACATTAAGCCATTGCGTTGATGTGAGACCGTCACACATCTACCGCTAGGGTTTTACGTCTTCCTGCGTGCTGAAACAGAGGTCTAGACAGGATAGAGCGGAGAAAGAGTTCCCAGATCTATACAGGAGACTTGTGAGACTCTGGCTAACTAACAACCTTTGCGGTCCTAAAGTGGATCTTTGTGAGGCTGAGCGCAGAAGTGTATATGATCCCCAGAGCCCACAGAGGGCCACGAGAGGTTTCAGATTCTACACAATCTGAAGAGAGAGCTCACGAGGCCATAGAGAGCCGTCAGTAGGAAGCCAAGCAGGGCAAATCCAGCCCCGTTGCGGTAAGCTCAATTCCAGCCGTCCGCAACAGAGTTAAACGTCAACTCTGTGGCCAAAACATGATGGCACTTGCCTATTGTCGCAACACTCAGAGGCTGAAGACGCAAGATCGCAAGTGTTAGGAGAGTCTAGTTGTACGGCAGCAAGACCCTGCTCGATTAAAGAACAGTACTAAAAAACCAAATCCTCAAAATCATCCAGATGACCCACGAGTAAACTAATCACTCCTCCCTGAGTCTTTCAAAACTCTATAAAAAAGTAAGAATATTTAAAAACAGCATAACACAGATAAGGTCTGATATCCAGTACAAAATTACTAGAACCATAAGAGGATCTTAAAACTATATATAATATGTATAAATAAAATTTTATATATGTCTATATATGTGCACACGCACATATATTTACATATATATATGTAAATATTGGGTCTGGAGAGACGGCTCAGAGGTTAAAAGCGCTGGTGTTTTTCCAGGGGCTGTCTGGTTCTCAGGCCCTAGGACACCCAAGTACCCTGGGAACTGCAAAAGAGCTGAGGATGGAGTGGGGGGCCCGAGGGCTGGATCTAGCACAGGGCGGGGGTGGGGATGGGGTAAGATGGGGTGCTCTGGCAGTCCTGCAGGGGGTGGGGTGGGGGAGTCTTTGGCTTGAGTTTGGTAGCAGCTGTGGCTAGAGTGCAGAGAGGCCTTCTACAGGAGATTGGATGGCGGCTCTGCAGGTAAAGGCCTTCTCGGTGGCTCCCCATGGTGAATCCCAATGAAAAGGGGCAGTCCATGGTTTTAAGACATTTATCATCATGGCAGAAAGTGGATGAGTAAAACCGTACCCCACTCTCAGGGTGGGCCTGAGGTTAAATACCTTTTGCAGGGAGGAGTGTCTGGGAAGGAAAGTTTATTGGCTAAGCCCTCCAAGCCTTTAGGTACCTCATTAAAATGGAGATCTGTCTCGAGCCTATGTGACCACAGGTCATGTCCTCTGTATGTGGAGGGCCTTGGGGCATTGCCCTTATGTGACCGATGGCCACAAATCTATGGGGTGCTGTGGCTAGTGACAGGGTCCTGGTACCCAGGAACGGGCGAAACACCTACCATCCCTTCAGGGTCTCTGGGGATTGAGCCTTAGCTCAATGGGGAACCAAGCTGCCTTTCTGGGTCCTACATGCCACCAAGTAGGAAACAACACTTGGTTCAAACAGTTTGAGGCATAAACAATGTAGAAAAAGTAGGTGGACCCAAAGAATGTTTTACACTTGAATTGGGGAAGGAGCATTGAGATGCGCTGTGATCTTCCTTGTTTTAAGTTTTAAATGATGAGCTGTGGAGGTGACCCAGGGCTGTCCTTCCAGAGGACCCAAATCCAGTTCACACACACACACACACACACACACACACACACACACACACACACACACACACACCATACACTTACACAGATACATATGCAAACATGTAAATAAAAAAATGCCTGGCATGGTGGCACTCGCCTTTAATCTCAGCCAGCAGGAGGCAGAGGCAGGCAGATCTCTGTAAGCTTGAGGCCAGCCTGGTCTACAAAGTGAGTTCCAGGACAGCCAGGGCTGTTAAACAGAGAAGCCCTATCTCAAGAAAAGAAAACAAAAGCCAAAAACTTCTTAAAATTTTAAATGAAGCATCTCCCATTAAAGGGCAGATTCTAGGCCAGGACCTCAGAGAGTCTTACCCACAGGTCATGTCCTCTAAATGAGGCCATGTTAAAAGAACACTTCCTGCTGTTTGTGGAGTGGTACAGACCTGCAGGATCAGAAGGGATGCTGGGAGTTCAAGACTATGCTGGACTACATGCTAAGTTTGAAGTCAGTCTGGTCGGCATGAAACCCTGTCTCAAAAAATAAGACCTCCAGGGGGCTGGAGAGATGGCTCAGTGGTTAAGAGCACTGACTGCTCTTCCAGAGGTCCTGAGTTCAAATCCCAGCAACCACATGGTGGCTCACAACCATCTGTAATGATATCTGATGCCCTCTTCTGGTGTGTCTGAAGGCAGCTACAGTGTACTCGTATATAATAAATAAATAAAATATTTAAAAAAATAAGACCTCCATAAATAAGTAGCCAGCAACAAACACTCTCTCTAAGCGTGTATTATAAAATCCCTTAGTGTTTATCAGCGCCATTGATCTCAGCACTAGGAAGGAGGCAAGAAGATCAAAAGTTCAAGGCCATCCTCGGTCATAGCAACTTTGAAGCTAGCCTGGGTTGTATGAGACCCTCCCAACCCCCCACAAAGATAAAAAGCAGGAGATTGCTCTTCTCAATTGCTCTTTTTTTTCTTTTTCTTTTTTCTTTTTTTTTGGAGCTGGGGACCAAACCCAGGGCCTTGCGCTTGCTAGGCAAGCGCTCTACCACTGAGCTAAATCCCCAACCCCTCTCAATTGCTCTTATAAGCTGCTGTACTGGTCCCTCCCTCCTACAGGGACATAGGAAGCTACCATCGTCTGAACAGTGATGGAGTCCAGAGTGAGCGGGTTGCCCGAAGTTGGAGCTAGAGGGAACTGTGAGCCACCTGATGTGGTTGCTGGGAATCGAACTCTGGACCTCTGGAAGAGCAGTGCATGCCTTTGACCACTAAGCCATGTCCAGCCCCCGGTGAACAGTGTTTATCAAACCTGTCCTGGAACACTGTCAACTTCGTGTAGGAATCTATCAGGAATGTAAGTGCTTAGACTGCATCCTACTGAATCCGGAACTCTGGGGTTGAGTACTGTGGTCTGTGTTTTACTAATCTCAAAGGGAATTCTGGCGCCCACTCAGTGGTTGAAAGATCAGTGCACACTGGTATGCCCATTACCAGATGTTAGCATCTTAAGACCACAATCTTTGTCAGAAAATTTTGCATGAACTAGAGAAGAGGAGGAGGAGGAAGAGGAAGAGGAAGAGGAAGAGGGGGAGGGGGAGGAAGAAGAGGAGGAGGAAGAGGAGGAAGAGAAGGAGGAAACGTGCTCGGGGGAGCAGATTGAAGATGTGGTTCAGTTTGGTTATATAGCACTTGCCTAGCATGGGCAGTCTTGGATTCAAATCTCAGCATCACGTAAAACCAGGTATGGTGACACAAGGCTGTAATCCTAGTACACTGGAGTTGGAGAAAAAGGACCTAAGTTCAAGGTCACTTTTGCTTATAAAATGAGTTTGAGGCCAGTCTGGAATTCATGAGACCCTGTCTCAAAAAACAGAACAAGAGCAACAAAGGAATAATGTCAGCCACCGGAAGTGCTTGGGATGGGCAAAAGTGGACCTTACGTCATAGTCGCCAATGCTCACATCCACTCTCCCTCTGTTAGACTTCACCCTGCAAGCCAGGCTGCTGGAGCAGTCCTGTAATCCTGGCTACTGAGGAAGAGGTCCTTTCTTGGTGTTATGATTACAGCAAGAAAAATAAAGGACACAGAAGAGATGGTGGAAGGGTTGTCTTTTTCCCATTTTTATTTCACTTTATTTATTTACTGATTGACTTTTTGAGAAAGGGCTTCATATATCTTTGAGCTAGGCCTATGTAGCCTTGGCTGGCCTGAACTTGTTATGTAGCCCAGGCTGGTCTTGAATTCACAGAGGCCTGCCTGCCTCTGCCTTTTGAGCGCTCAGGTTAAAGACTTGGCACACCGTGCCCAATATTTCCCTTAAAAGAAACAAAGTGTTTAGTAATTTGCACCTGGAGCAAGTGAGCTGTCCCCAACCTGAGAATGCGGGCTCCAATCTGGGGACCCACATGGTAAATGGAAAGACCCCGGTTCCCACAGACTGTCTTATGCCATGGCATATGCTTGTACATACATACGCACGCACGCACGCACACACACACATGGACACACAAAATAAACCAATAAAATGCAATGAAATAACTTGTATCTAGAATGGGCTGTTGTTATCTGATATCTACATCTGTCTTACAGCCTCTCCCTTCTGTCTCTCTCTCTCTTTTTTTTTTTTTTTTAAAGATTTATTTATTGTATACACTGTAGCTGCCTTCAGACACACCACAAGAGTGCACAGGATCTCACTACAGATGGTTGTGAGCCACAATGTGGTTGCTGGGATTTGAACTTGGAAGGCTCGAAGCGAGTCTTAACTATTGGGAGACCCCACCCCCCCACCCACCCACACACCAAGTGAGACATGAGAACAGAATTCAATGCAAACGCAAGAGGTTTATTTTCTGGCCTGTCGGGGTTGACCTTCAATCAGCCCCTCATGGCGAGAGACTAGAAGGTGACATCAAATGGCTATCACAAGCAGATTTTCTACTTTTTAGGGGTACAGGTTACATCAGCAAGGTTACAGTTTAAAGTTATTGGCTAAGCATATTGATCTTCGAATCTGCTGGCTAGCAAGCATATGACATGCATTTGAACTCTATCTGGGACCAGAGGGTCAGGTGACATTCTGTGGTTTTTCAAGAATGTCCCTGCTGCTCCTGAGAACTGTGGGTGGAGAATGGAACTTGGCCTAGCTTTGAACTGAGTTGGAAGCTGATACTTGGCCTAATCTTGACCTCAGGTAATGGTTGTAAAGCTGGCGAAAGCCCTTAGGGCCCTTCACAGGAACTCCATAACCTACCTACTTTCTACCAGGCCAAGCCTCTTAATAGCTCTTACACTTCAGTAAGAACTAAGGTCCTTCAAACTCAGGACCTCTGTAAGAGCAGTCAGTGCTCTTAACCTCTGAGCCATCTCTCCAGCCCCTCTCCCTTCTCCTGGCTATACTTTTGAACCAGGAGAATAGAAGAATAAAAGGGCATTACAAGGTGGGCACCTCTCTCCTCCTTAAATGAGATTCTGAGAGGGGAATGCGTTGGACATTCCAATCGCCGGAGTCTCTCTCAATGCACAGGGAAACAGCAGGATCATCAATTTATTTTTTTTTGTCATTTGCTACTGTGGTGGTTTGAAGACACTTGGCCCAGGGAGGGGCACTATGAGGAGGTATGATCTTGTTGGAGGAAGTGGAGCACTGTGGTGGGGTGGGCTTTGAGATCCTTCTCCTAGCTGCCTAGAAGCCAGTTCTCTCCTGGCTGCAGTTGGATCAAGATGCAGAACTCTCGGGCTGGAGAGATGGCTCAGCGGTTAAGAGCACCGACTGCTCTTCCGGAGGTCCTGAGTTCAATTCCCAGCAACCACATGGTGGGTCACAACCATCTGTAAAGAGATCCGATGCCTTCTTCTGGTGTGTCTGAAGACAGCTACAGTGTACTTATATATAATAAATGAATAAATCTTTAAAAAAAAAAAAAAAAAAAGGTGCAGAACTCTCAGCTTCACCTCCAGCACCATGCGTGCCTGGACGCTGCCATGCTCCCTGCCATGATGATAGATGATAATGGACTGAACCTCTGAACCTCTGACATTGTAAGCCATCCCTAATTAAATATAAGAATTGCCTGGGCCATGGTATTTCTTCACAGCAAGGGAAACTCTAACTAAGACAAGTACCTACTAACACCCACCCACCTTCCTTCACACAGTGAGGGGAAATGGGGTCTCTACCCTCAGTAATTTTTTTAAAAGAAACGTTTATTTTCATATTATGTGTGACTAGGTGTTTTTGTCTTAGTGTATGTGTGCATGCTTGACGCCTATAGAGGTCAGAAGAGGGTGTCAGATCCAACTAGCTATGGGTGGTTTGAGCCACTGTGTGAGTGCTGGAAGTTGAACCCTGGTCCTCTGCGAGCGCGGCCAGTGTGTTTAACCCAGCCCTCTAGACTTTTACAGTGTAATTTGCTGTATGAAAGCAGCACTCGGGAGATCCGTTAGTCTGGATACAGTCAAGTACTGAAGGTTGTGACAGAGATGTGGCCCTGTGACATTTGGAGTACAGACAGGGCCTGGACCTGCCAGTCACATCTGCAGCTCTGTCTTCTCAGCCTGGAACTTGGAGGCAGATGATCCACGCTGCTAAAAGGATGAGGTAAGCGCCCACATTCCTCATGCAAACAGGAAGAAGGGACCTAGGTGGGGAAGGCCGAGGGGGTTGCCTGGTGAACCGCTCCTAATCGCTGTGGCTGAAGGGAGAGAGGATGCAAGGACACACAGACGGGAAGGTGTTTGGTCGAGAGCCCAAGCTCCCCTTATACGGTGAGTGCAGGAAACAAAGCCGAGGAGGAGCTAGTGGACTTGTACATTTCTGTTAAGAAAGGAGTATTTGTATCTAACAGAAACGTTTTGGGAGAGAAGCAGGGAGAAATATTAGTCCGACCTGAGAAAAGGAATCTGGTGACTGTTGGGCATGGAATGGGATTTTAGGCTGGGGACACTGGGAGTGTTAGAGCGCTCACCCAACAGGCACAGGGTTTTATGGTTTAGCAACAAAGAGGAGAGGAGAAAGCGTAAGGGTCCGTGATTCGCCAAAGAATCATACCCCAGACTCAAATAGTCTGTAAACACAAAGAATGTTTTATCCTGCAGAAGTCCAGCATGCTGGGGTCTCCCATTACCAAGATAGAGAGACAGCCCCCCCCCCCCCAGTGAGCTTGCAGGCCCGATTTAAAGCACAGTAGGGAATCCAGGGTAGGTGACCTCTATGTTAATCTGCTGGGACCACGTCTAAGGACATTCCCTCAGAGGGTGTGGGGGCTGGAAACTTGCTAGGGAGGGCTGGGAATTTTTACTGAGGAAGTCTGGAAGCTGCTGCTGACCCATTGTCCTCGCTGCAGGCCAGCTGGCTGAGACATTGCACTACCTGGGCGTGAAGGCTGGAGCCTGAGTTTTTTTTTCTATTAGAAATTGAGTTGCCCAGGCTTGCCTGAGCTTGCCCAGTTTTTAGGTCTTAACTGCCCATGTGAAGCCTATCATGGCGTCAGCCTTGCCTTCTCACTCCCCCCTTTTAGTAATGGCCCGTCTCGAATCCTTGAGATGTTTCTGAGGCCTCTGCACTAGCACCTACAGCCAGTTCTATGTCAAGGAGAGAACCTGGTAACATAGCGGAAATGGCCACCCTTTTACTTGATTGCTTGGAGGCACAAGCTGGTTGAAGACATAGAAATGCTCAGTCGTATTTACAACCAGGCCATAAAGGCATGGGGTAAGCCGGGAGGTTCAAGTCCTCTAAGCATTCTCTGGGGGCAGCATGTGTCCTGCATCAGTAGGGGTTAGAGTAAGACTGCAGGGCTGGGAATAGGCTAGGGTTACCTCATTTCCAATATGGAGTCCCTGTCTGGCGAGCAATAGTTCTGTGTCCAGGGAGAGAGGAGTTAAGAACCGGCAGTCCAATCAGCCTTTTTGCCCGCCACTGTGAACTTAATGACAAGGTTGTTGCTTCGCCCCCTGGGGGTACCCAGATAGTGAGGCTACTGGCTGGTGTAGCCAAGCGTAAACAACAAGCAAGCAGGATCAGGAGGGCTGGAGTTGCAGTTTCAGGGGTTTGGCAGGGTGTGGGGTGACCTTCCCGTGGTGGTTTGTCTGGAAGTCTCCTCCACTGGGGCATCAACTGCTGGGTCAACTCTCCTGGCAGGCTTGAAGTGGGAGTGGTGTATCCGTGTCCTGATCCCTTCCACCTTAACAGCTATCGGTGTGGTCAGGACCATGGTGTGAGCTCCTTTTTAGCAAGATTCTAGAGTCTTCTGGTTAAGTCTCTTAATCTAGACTTCATCACCTGGTTCAAAGCAGTGGGGGTTAGGGGAGGAGCAGACGCAAACCTGGCAGATGGTAGACGAGAGTTGCCTCTGGACCCTGTGGAGGGCTTCCAAGGATTTTAAAAACGTATATTGGTCCTATTCAGCTAAGACATCAGACTGGAGGTTAGGCAGCATGGAAGGGGGGCTCTCCTATAGGATCTCAAAAAGGAGGGCGGACCTAAAGTGTAGGGGTTGTTCCTAGCCCTATATAAAGCATAAGGTAGGAGAGACTCCCAGTCACCGGCAGTTTCAAGGGTGAGGTCAAGGCCTCCTTCAGGGTCAGATTCATTCTACTTTCCCTGAACTCTGAGGTCTGTTTGCACAATGTGATTTCCGATTGGTCCCCAGAACCTGTGCTAGAGATTGAGTTACCTGAGAGAAGAGTGGTGGTCCATTGTCAGAGCCTGGCAGGGTAGGCAGGGTAGGTATGATGTCTTCCAGAAACTTCTTTGCCACTACGTTGGCCATCTCCTTTGTGAGGTAGGCTTCTACCCATCCTGAAATGGTATCTATAAAAACTAGCAAATGCTTGTACCTATATGTTCCTGGTTTTATGGCCATATAATCTATTTCCTGATTAGCCCTGGCCTTTGACCCCTGACTCTGGTTCCCAGAACAGCTCCTTGGCTGGGCCCTGAGGAGTTCACAGCCTGGCAGGTGGCACGGTCTGAGATTATCTGATCAACCACGTGTCCTAAGTAGATATTTTATACCTTGCCCCTCATAGAAGTCCCTTCAGCTTTTGGTGAGCAGGTGGGAAGCTTGATGAATCTGAGGGATGAGTGGCTTAGCCAGCTCCTTGGGTAGGATGATGGTGCAGCCTTCAGAGGTCAGCAACCACCCGTCTCTTCTGTAAACTCCTTGGCATTTCACCTCACGTCGTTGGTCTCAGCAGTATATTCAGGGATGTCTGGAAGCTCGGGGGTGCAAAGCTACCGGGACATTGACAGTGGAAGCGTGGGTGGCCTCCCTTTAGGCTTTGTCAGCTAGCCTGCTCCCTTGGGCTATTTCTGATGCCTGGGGGCAATGAATTGTGGCCACTTTGAGAGGAAGCCATGATGCCTCCATAAAGCAAGTATTCCTTCCTTATTTTTGATTGTTTTTCCTTCAGCAATCAGAAGCCCCATCTGCTGTCAGTGTAAATGTTAGCTATGGCTCCTTTAGCCAGTTTTAAAGCCTGGGTTAGAGCCTTTAGCTCAGCTTTCTGGGCTGAAGTTTCCAGGGGTAAAGCAGTTGCCCACGTCCATTACAGCTGCCCCTGCAGAGCTGATTCTACTCTGGACGAAGCTGCTCCCATCTGTGAAGTAGATACATTCCAGGGTGTGTCCGTCAAGTCTGACATGATGTTCTGGATGTGCCCCAGAGTTATAGAGCACTCATGCTGCCTGTCTGAGGATGGGTCGGGTAGCAGGGTGACTGGGTTTAGGGCAGATGATGGGTTATCTCTTATGTGAGGGGGATTCAAAAGTAGAGCCTGAAGGTGTGCCAGTCTAGCATTGGACAAACACTGGCTGGGTGGATTCTCAAGGGTCCGTTCTATAGCATGGGGGGTGGGTGATAACCAGTTCCTGCCCGTGGTTATTTCATCAGCATCCTTGACTAGCAGGGTAAGGGCAGCTATGATCCAGAGGCAGGCTGACTGTCCTTGGGCCAGGGGGTCCAGCTTCTTCGATAAATAAGTCACAGGTCTTTTCCATGGTCCCAAAGTTTGGGCGAGCACCCACTTTGCTATCCCCATCTCTGATTCACATACAGGTGGAAAGGTTTGTGACTGTCTGGGAAAGCCAAAGCGGGCACCTCCAACAAGGCTCTTCTTAGAGTCTTAGAAGCCAGGTCCATCTCGGGTCCATTCTATTTTCTCTTCTTGGCCCTGGTGACCTCACATAATGGCTTGGCCATCTCAGTGAACCCCCGGCACCCGAAGTCTACAAACCCTAGCAGAACCCAGAAATTCCCGTACTTGCCTTCGGGTTGATGGAATTGGGATGCTAAGGATAGTTTGCTTTGGGGGTGTCCGACAGCATGAGTTGGCTGGTCTCCCTTGGTTATGTACCCCAGATAGGGGACCTCAAGTTAACAAAGCTGGACCTTCTTAGCAGACACTCGGTAGCCAAGTTGACTCAGCTCCTACAGCAGGTCTCCTGTGGCCTCCTGTCATGTCTCCAAGTCGGGGCCCGCAATACATACTGGAGCCCAGTTATTTAGGGGTGTGCCCACCAGTACTCACCCAAGTCCACAGGCAGTACCTTGTCAAAGGTGGTGGGTGAGTTCTTGAATCCTTGAGGCAGGCGTGTCCAAGTCACTTGTCCCTTGAAGCCTCTCTCCAACTCTTGTCATTCAAAGGCAAACAGAGGCTGGCTTTTGGGCACAAGAAGTAGGCTGCAAAGCCACTCACTCAGCCGATGGATGTCAGGGGCCGCTTGGTTAACAAAAGCCACGTTCACAGCTCTGGGTCCAAAGCAGTGTAGGTCCTGTAGGCTTCAAAAAGTCTTTCTAGATGTTCCCTGGGGCTCTCATTCTTTCCCTACATCACCGGGCTCACCTTAGATAGATGTGTGGGCCATCTGTCGGCCTTTCTGAGGCCCCCTGCATCAGAACCTGGCGGTAGACCCAGAGCCCCTCCTTACCTTCAGCAGTGTTAATATCCCAGTTGAGTCCAGTCAAAGGAAAGGCTGCATCAATGTCAGCCTGGACTTGATTGGGCAGCCATTTGCTTCCAGGCAGGTGCTAGACAGGTAAGTCAGTGTCATTGAATCTAGAAGACCTGTGAGAGCTGCTGGTCTTTCTAGAAATGGGGGGTTCTGAAACGTCCACTTGTCAGGACCATGACTGGCAAATGGCACATATGTCATGAACTGTCTCCCCTGAGCGTCTGGGGGACAGCCCATCCTATCCTAGGAATCAAAGAAAAATTTGCACGAGAGGCCAAAATGCACAAGCAGGACACACACAGACAGACACAGAAGGACATTCCCCAGAAAACAAACAGAAAAACCAGAAGGCCGTCTCAGGCAGTCTTCCTTCCTGCACATGGGAGGCCGAAAGACCCACAGCCAGTTCAGAATCCAGATGAAAACTAGCAAGTTCTCCAGCTTCTGTTAGGCAGTTGGGAGTGTCCTCTGTTGCTCTTGGCCGGGTGACAAAATACAAGTCTACTTTGTCCCTTTCGACCTCCAGATTAAACCAGACACAGAAACAGAGATGGACAACTGGGTACCAGGACTTACTGATCTGAAAAACAGTTCCTTATTTGGGTCAGGTGGTCCTCAGCAAATCCTGGACAAGAGCCACCAAATATAAGGGCCCGTGGTTTGCTGAAGAATGATATCCCAGACTCGAACAGTCTGTAAATGCAAAGAATGTTTTATTCTGCAGAAGTCCAGCATGCTGGGGTTTCCCATTATCAAGATAGAGAGAGACCCCCCCTCCCCCCAAGTGAGCTCGCAGGCCTGATTTGAAGCACGTTAGGGAATTCCGGAGTAGGTGACCTCTGTCTTAATCTGTTGAGTCCATCTCTAGGGACATTCTCTTACAGGGTGTGGGGTCTGGAAACTTGCTGGGGAGATCTGGGAACTGTTCCTTAGGAAGTAGCTGAGGGAACTGCTGCTGACCCCACTGTCCTTCCTTCAGGCCTGGTGGCTGGGACATTCCATTACCTTGTCATGAAAGCTGGAGCCTGGGGTTCTTTCTATCAGTCATTGGTTTGCCTGGACTTGCCCAGTTTTTAGGCCTAGTTTCTTTAACTGCCATGGAATCAGCCTTGCCTTCTCAAAAGGAACTGGGGAGAGGATGAGGGAGGAAGGGCAGGGAGAGAGAGGAGGGGAGGAGGGAGAGAAAAACCCGTTTTTAACTGAGCGTTCGTTTGTATTGGGGGTTCGGGGGAGGGAGTGTAGTATGTAATATTCGTGCCTATCTGGACTTTTTTCTGTTGTCTCTTGCTCTCCGGCACGTCGTGTCCCGCTCTATCACTTTCCCACTATTTTCTGGAGTCTCACTAAAGCCGGAGCTTGGCTGGAGATCAGCAAGTCTTAGCGATCCTCTGGTATCTGCCTTTCTCTTCTGTCACACTGCCCCCCAGTGCTGGGGCTACAGGACCACATCTGGCCATTCATGTGAGTTCTGGGGATCTGAAGGCAGGCCGCTGTGCTTGCAACAACAGGCTCTCTTACTGGCTGAGCCTTCTCCTCAGGACCCATTTTTGGTTGTCTTGTTTGAGACTGGGTCCCGCTACGTGGTTAGGCTGGCCTGGAGCTGGTAGCCATTCTCTGCCCTCAGCCTCTGAAGGGCTCGGATGACTGATGTACAACGCCACACTCAGCTTCCACCAGCCTACATTTGTTTGCGTTATGTACTAAGTGATTACAAGACCTACTTAAAAATAAAATAAAATATACAGGCTGAGGGAGGAGGGAATTAATTATCGTAATCCTTTCCTCTAAGAGGTATCATGATAGAGCCTTGGTTTGGGCCAGCTGGTGGTGGCACACATTTTTAGTGCTAGCTTTTAATCCCAGCACTTGGGAGGCAGAGGCAGACAGATCTCTGAGTTTGCGGCTAGCCTGGTCTACAGAGTGAGTTCAAAGACAGCTAGTGCTACACACTGTCACGCGCCCAACGTCCCGCCAGCAAGAACGACGCGCGGCAACAGGATTCTTCTGCGAACAAACCTTTACTGTGGTACAGCTCTCTTGAACAGGGACAGGGGACAGGGGACAGGGGACTACGAGCAGCAAAGTCGCTCGCCTTATATAAACAACAGTATGCTAATGATCTCTCAGGGATTGGTGGGGCACGGGTCACCCCACTATCACCCCACTACTTGTCCTCCAGGGATTGGCGGAGAACGAATCACCTCACTAGCATGGTACCGCCCCTCATTAGCATATTAACGGCCAACTGACACCAGGTGCAAAAACCGCACATGTGCAGTACCGTTGTTCACCACTGGAGGGCGCCCTACAACACACAGAAACTCTCTCAGAAAAGCCAAATACAACAACAACAACAACAACAACAACAACAACAACATCAAAAGAGACTTGGTTTTGGAGGCTGCTTTTTGAGTTTTTAATTTTTTTCCCCTTCAGATCTGATTTTGAAACCAGATCCCCTTTTGCTTCTTTTGTGGTCTTGACCAAATTTCTTAAGTTCGAGAGCCTCAGTTTTGGCATTAGTGCAGTGGATATAACAAAAGTTACTCTGTGTGGGCCAGGCACTATCTAACACTGCCCTGTACTTACTAAATGGGAGCTCGTATTGTGTGGGCCCCCGTGAGACCTGCTACCCATTACTACCAAGGCTGCTGATGAAGAGGGGACCTGAGTTATGAACCAGGCCTAAAAGAGTCTCGGTTATACAGATCAGAATCTCCAATACCCATGAGGGAAAACTAACCATCTTTGAACAGTGGGGTAAGTTTTGACTCTTCAGGTACAAGAGGGCAGTTCTGAGAGACTTTACCATCCATGCGGACATCCACGCCATCCAGTAGTTTCATGTGGTTCTCTCATCTCGGGTCTGACTCCCCCAATACCCCTTCCCCCCCTTATTACCCCTGATCCATGCAAGAGATCTCCTGCCTAAAGCACATGTGTCTTTGCCCCAGGCTATGCTAGGGAAAACCTAAGCTAAAAGTGGAGCCTGCTTACTCTCACTGAAAACAGTCTGCAGCTGATGCCCTGGGCCTCTGACCGTGAGCCTCAGGCCTTCCTCCTGCCAACCCTGCGTCCATCCCTCGGCTGGGAGCTTCAACCACTATGTACTTTTGTTCTGTGTAACTTGTTGTCTTTTTGCTTTCTTTCTTTTCTTAAATTTTACACACACATTCAGACAGAGTATAGATACCAAAAGGCCTTCAGGACTTTAACTCCTAGAACCTCTATGTAGATGGGGCCTCAAAATCGTGGGTAATCTGCTGCCTCCTGCGGCTGGGATGAGATGTATGTGTACCCTCTACCCGCCTTCCGGAAGGCTGCGGTTATCGTGTGCCATCAATGGGGCTTGCTTTATTGTGTTTTATTTATTATTTCAGCAAGTTAAATACTTTTGAGACAGTATCGTACGACATAGCTCAGGCTTGTCCCACACTTGCAATCTCCTGCCTCTGTAGCCTGGAGCGCTGGGATTACAAGTGCCCCACACCCAGCAGTCGTTTCACTTTCCTGATGGGTGCAGATGTTTCCCAGAGGTTTGGACTCATCTGTAATCCTCCTTTTAGAAGGTGGGAAAAAGGAAGAGCAGGAGCTCAAAATCATCTCTGACTAAAGTAGTGAGTCTGAGGTCAGCCAAGACTAAATGACACCCGGGGTCAAACAAATGTACGGTTGATCAAGGTCAACAATATTAAATGGAACATTCTAAACAAGCAATCTGTAAGTTTTAAATCGCACCCAGTCTGATACTGTAATATACTCTCTGTATGGTGTCTGCACGGCACTGTCTGCCAGTCGCACCTGATTCTGCCATGGAAGAGAACCAACTTCTCAGCTAGGCCCCGCGAGAGTCAAAGTCACGGTTTAAGTTTCTCGGTGCCTAAGAAGTCCAAGAAACGAAAATGTCTCTAGCCTGTAAGCGCCTTGCCCAAGGACAAACACTCCCCGAAATGCTGAAGGCTGGTGTTTATGGGAGCTAACTGGCCACGTGTTTTCATCTGACCCCCACTACACTGGATGTGATCTCATGTGGGTGGAGGTACAGGAGCAGGAAACGTCAGGATGTACACTTGCCTCTGATTGGCTGTGGGTGAAGGGGGTGGGTACGAAGGCAGGAAGTGAGTCTGGATCTTTGCTTGGCCCTGATTGGACCTAATAAGAAATATGGTAGCTCTGTGGTTTTGCTTTTTGAGCCTCTACAAAACGTAGCTCATGGCCATTTCCTGGGGACCCCAGATCGGTCCTGGCCAGACCTCATCAAGCTTGCTTCAAAGTTGGCTCAGAATTGTGGTAGTGGTCTTTTTCTAGACTAGTGGGATTAACAGCCCTTCTTTCTTCTTCACAGGCACAGTTGCTGTGTTCAAAGTGTTTTGTTTTTTTTTTTTAATTTTAATTGTATATGAATACACTGTAGAGCTGTCTTCAGACGTGCATCAGATCCCATTACAGACGGTTGGGAGCCATCATGTGGTTGCTGGGTTTTGAACTCAGGACCTCTGGAAGAACATTCAGTGCTCTTAACCGCTGAGCCATCTCTCCAGTCTAGCTCAACGAGGTTTTAGTTTGCTTAATAATGACACCAAGAGTGTCGGCAATTTGGATATGCCGAAGAGAAGCCATAAAGTGCAGCCCTCCACCCTTGGGCTGACTTAGTAAGGGTACTTACTGCCAAGCCGGACAGCGTCAGAGTAGCAGGAGTATGTATGTGTCAGGGCTGCTAACCGATGGCAGACAGGAAGCAGAGAGAAATGGCTGAGAACACTCCACAGACATGAGCCCAGTCACCTTCCTCCTACCCTCCCGCCATCTTACTACTTCCCCACACAGCGTGGCCAAAGGGGGACCAAGCAGTTCACACAGGAGCCCACAGGGGGGGGGGGGTTAGGGGCCGGGGGTGGGGTGGGGGGTGGGGTGTTTTCATCTTCAAGCCTGAAGTGGACCAAAGTGTGGAAGGTTCCTGAGCATTCAAACTCCTTTGTTGTTTTTGTTGTGAGGCTGGTGTGATGGTTTGCATATGTTTGGCCCAGGGAGTGGAATGTGATGGTTTGCATAAGCTTGGCCCAGGGCGTGGCACTATTAGAAGGTGTGGCCTCGTGCTTCCCAAGCTCTATGTCAAGCTGCACTACTGCGTGAGCTGTGCCATTCATAGCAAGGTTGTCAGCAATTGATCTCTTGAGGCCGGGAAGGACCGGACACCCCCACCACGATTCCGACCTGCTGGTGCTGCACCACGACCTCCACCAAAGCCTATGTAAAGAGGTGACTTCATGAAGGCAGAAAGAAAAATACCATGGAAAAATAAAACTGAAGTTAATACTTAAAAAAAAAAAAAAAAAAAAAGGTGTGGCCTCGTTGGAGGAAGTGTGTCACTGTAGGGTGGAGACCCTTCTCCTAGGATGCTGAAGCTGTTATTGGCTTCCTTTGGGTGAAGATGTAGAACTCAGCTCCTTCTGCACCATTTCTGCCTGGATGCTGCCAGGCTCCTGCCTTGATGATAATGGACTGAACCTCTGGACCTGTAAGTCAGCCTCAATTGTTCTTCTAAGAGTTGCATTGGTCATGGTGTCTGTTCACAACCATGAGACTCTAACTAAGAACAGCAGGGTTTCTCTGTGTATCCTGCCTGTCCCAGAGCTCACTCTGTAGACCAGGATGGCCTCAAACTCACAGAGATCCACCTGCCTCTGCCTTCCAAGTGCTGGGATTAAAGATACATGCCACCCCAGCCTGGCAAGCATTCGAACTCTTGTCCTGCTGGACTTGGGGTAGATAACTGTCCCAGTGCCAGCCTAGAAATTCAGCATTCTCACATCCAAAAGGTTTAACACAGCTTGAGCTCCAGGTCCCAACCTCTACTTTTTAGGGTTGAATGGGCAGCAACTTCCGGCCCTGTCATCCTCTAAGCACTGGGTCTTTCTGTGAGTCAGCCCCAAGCTGAACTATTCCATCAGTATCACACCAGGTCATGTAAGTTGTCCTATTAGAATACACTCAGGCGTGTGCCAAAGGCAGTTGGCAGGGTAGCATCACCCAGGTAAGGGAAACAGAGAAAGAAAAGGGACAACATGACTGCTCCTAGGTCTGATGGAGGAGTTTTATTACATAAAGCATAATCAGAGGCAGAGACATCTAGAAGAGTCCAGAGTGAGCATGACCCTGAGCTGGGCCATGCAAGGGGGAGTGGGGAGGAGAGAGCCTGGAGACCAGGAAAGTAAAAGGTAGACAAAAGAGGGTGGGCAAAAAGGCTGGCCAACCAGGATGGTTGGACTATATAAAGAAAGGCAACTGGGTAAGGGCAGCCCAGCCCCTGGGCTGGAGAAGTTTAGGACGGGGCACAGTATGCCAACCACACCCTATAACAGGTAAGGAAGGACTGAGGCATTCTGGGACAATATGGTGGCCAGGTTTGATTTGTTATGCTGAATAGGCACCTTTGGCCTGGGTTTGAGACCTAACATACAGTAGCGTCAAGGGCTCTAGGAACTTTGTATAAGAACCCAGTTATGACAAATGTGCTCCCGTCGTCTGTCTTTCAGAGAACTGTGAGGCATGTAGGAGTTTCAGTGGCACAGATGGAGGACAAAATCCAGTCTATAGAGCGGCCTTCAGTAGCTCAGTGTTCATATCCTTGGATTAAAACAAGCGCAAGTCGGGCTGGGGATTTAGCTCAGTGGTAGAGCGCTTACCTAGGAAGCGCAAGGCCCTGGGTTCGGTCCCCAGCTCCAAAAAAAAAAAAAAAAAAAAAAACAACAAAAAAAAACAAGCGCAAGTCAGGGTTGGGGATTTAGCTCAGTGGTAGGGCGCTTGCCTAGGAAGCGCAAGGCCCTGGGTTTGGTCCCCAGCTCCGAAAAAAGAACCAAAAAAAAAAAAAAAAAAACCAAGCACAAGTTAAGAGTAATTGGGAAAAGCGAGTCTGAGAGCCAGTGAGCTCTCAGCAGGTAAAGGCATTTACGGTACAAGCCTAGAGACCCGTGTTTGATCCCCAGAAACCACCTGTCTTAGCTAGGGTTTACTGCTGTGAACAGACACCATGACCAAGGCAACTCTTATAAGGACAACATTTAATTGAGGCTGGCTTACAGGGTCAGAGTTCAGTCCATTATCCTCAAGGTGGAGGAGCTGAGAGCTCTACATCTTCATCTGAAGGCTGCTAGCCGAATATCGACTTCCAGGGAGCTAGGAGGAGGGTCTTAAGCTCATGCCCACAGTGACACACCTACTCCAACAAGGCCATACTTCCTAATAGTGCCACTCCCTGGGCCAAGCATACTCAAACCATCACACCACATAAAGGTGGACTCTGTCCTCTGACCATACATGTATCCTGACACAGACCAACCACACAGGCACAAGAATAATAACAACTTAAAATATTCTGAAACGTGTTTGTACTACATATGCATACACTTTCTTCTTGTCATTATTCTGTGAATGGTTTTATATAACAAATAATCACATGATATTTGTATTATATTAGGTTTTATCGGTATTCTTTAAGTGATTTAACATATACTGGTGAAATACGTTATACAAATGCAATCCTATGCAGATACCAGGGAGTCAGTTATCCATGGATTTGGCCTTTTCTTTATTATACGTTGGTTTATTTTGTGTGTGTCTCTTTGTGTGCATGTTTATGTGGTAGTTACAGGAGACAACTCATGGGCTTTGACTCTTTCCTTCCACCGTATGGGTCCCAGTGATTGAACTCAGGTGTGGCTGCAGGCCCCTTTACATACTGAGCCATCTCACTGGTCACCGTTTCGGCATTTTAGGTGTGCCCCATGGATACCAAAGGCTTTGGAGACAGGGCCTCGTTCTGTAGCCCAGGCTGGTCTACCCTTGTAGTCTCTCTGCCTCAGCCTCCCTAGTACAGTGATCGATTGTGTCTGCTCTCTCCTGTGCTGTGCTACTGTGTTTCTGATTACACCAGTTTAAATGGAAAGGTACAAATCTTCCAGATTTGGTCTTCACTTTTAATATCACTGTAATTTTTAACTTATACTGATTATGGTGGCCCACACCTGTACCCCAAACTTGAGAGGCTGAGGCAGTAAGATCTTTAGTATGAGACGGTCATGGGTTGCACAGGGAATCTGAGACCAACCTGGATTTTTTTTTCTTTTTTTTTTTTTTTTTTTCAGAGCTGGGGACTGAACTCAGGGCCTTGCGCTTGCTAGGCAAGCGCTCTACCACTGAGCTAAATCCCTAGCCCCACAACCTGGATTTTGTAGTCATACTATCTCAAAGAAAAAAAAGTCCCATCTGACTCCAATGCCAAAATATTTTATCTATGTGTGTGTGTATGTGTGTGTGTGTGTTTGTGTGTGTAAGAGTGTGTATGTGTGTGAGACTGTGTGAGTGTGTGTGTATGAAAGTGTGTATGTATGTTAGACTGTGTAAGTGTGTATGTACATGAAAGTATGTATGAGAATGTGTGTGTATGCGTATAAGTCTGTGTGTTTGAGTGTATGAGTGTGAGTGTCTGTGTGTGCATGTGCATGTATGTGTGAGTATGTGTGTGTGTGTTTGTGAGTGTGTGTGTATGAGTGTTTGTGTATGTATGTGAGACTGTGTGAATGTGTGTGTATGGGAGTGTATATAAGTGTTAGACTGTGTAAGTGTGTATGTATATGAGAGTATGTATGAGAGTGTGTGTTTATGTATATGAGCCTGTGTGTTTAAGTGTATGTGAGTGTCTGTGTGTGTATGTGCATGTATGTGTGAGTATGTATATGTGTGTGTATGTGTGTGTATGAGCCTGTGTGTTTGAGTGTATGTGTGTGAGTGTCTGTGTGTGCATGTGCATGTATGTGTGAGTATGTATTCGTGTGTGTATGTGTGTTCACTTAGTTAGTTGGTTAGTTAATAGTTCTAGCAATGGTGTTGGCTCAGTACTGGTTACTACTGCCCTCTTGGTAGAGTTCTGAGGTGCCAATGGCTTCATACTGCAAAAGGAAGGGAGCACGCTGGTGTATGTCTTTGTATCTGGCCTGTCCCTCTTTGGAAGTGGCCAGGACTCCGTGGCAGGGCTCGATCTGGAGGTTCTTTGGAATCTGAATCACTTTCTGCAGACCTCACCTCGATGAGCCGCGGCTGGGGTAGGTTTAGGCCCTCTTCACTCCATTGACTGTGGAAGGTCAAGGGGACAGATCACACTCACCCATGGTTCCTGTTGCAGGTAAAGGTGTGGATCCATCTGAGTTCCTATTGCATTTGTTCTCTGCCTCCTCTTTTCTATTCCTGAATGAGAACTGGGCTCAGGACTGAGTGTAGGCCATGAGCTGAGTCACAACTCCTGCCCTTATTTCCACTCATCTGGGCTCCACACACAGTCTTGCTAGGTTTCCTAGCACAGGAATGCAGCGCCAACAGAGACCAGAAAAGGCACTGAATCCATCGGAGTTGGAGTTACAGGCAGTCATGGGCCACCCGGTGAGCCTATTGGGTCTTCTGGAATTACAGTCAATGCTCTTAACCACAGGGCCATCTCTTCAGTCCTGTAAGTATGAGTCTTATGCCTGCATGTGTATGTGTGCACCATGGCCATGCCTGGTCCCCACAGAAGCCAGAAGAGGATGAACCTCTAGGGCTGGAGTTACAGATAGTTGTAATCTGCTGTATGGGTGCTGGGAATTGAACCTGAGAACAGGAAGAAGTATAAAATAGTGACATGTGTGGGCCACGAGATGGCTCGGCAGTTAAGATCACTGGCTGCTTTGCTAGGGCATCCAGGTTTGATTCCCAGCACCCACATGGGCTCACAACTGTCTATAATTCCAGTCCCGGGGATCTAACAGCTTCTGGCCTCCTTGGGTACCAGGTACACATGAGGGCACACAGACATGATGTAAGTTAACACATTCACACACACACACACACACATAGACACACACATAACAAACACACACACATACACACACATAGATACACACACACACAGACACACACACATACACACATACACATATACACACACACATAGATGTAGTGCCATATTGGATTTGGGCCTGGCCACTTTGTAACTGCATGGCCACAGTAAAAGTCATGGGATTGTTGGACAGAGGCCTCTCCCATGTATTTACGGCACAGGAAGAAAAGACCAAGCAGTAAACACCCGGTGTCTCCACTGCATGACCTCTGCTGAGCCCGGCTGATGCACGTGGAACTGACACACCTGGACCACACCTGGGTGGTGGTCAATTTACTTCTGCCTTTTGCTTCCTCAGCCTTTATCCTTGAGATTTAGGCTGGTCTTCTCGGATTTCTCCCTAATTAATTCAGGTCTCCTAGTCGGGGTCTTTTGTCACCGAAGTCAAGAGCCAGGTAGTCACGAGCCAGGGTTCCCACTGTGCTTCCCAGTTATTTTCTACCTGGAGACTTGGGTATATAAGTGGTGAATAAAGCTACAGGACTCTCTCACTCTTCCTTCCTCACTCTCACTCTTCCTTCCGCTCTCCATTCTCTCTCTCTCTCTCTCTCTCTCTCTCTCTCTCTCTCTCTCTCTCTCTCTCTTTTCTTTTCTAACACATGCACACACACATGCAAACACACATAGACACACACACACGCACAAACACATACATACATATACATACACACATGCACACACATACAAACACACACATACATATACATACACACATACACATACAAAAACATGCACACACACATAAATACATGCACACACAAACACATGCACACACACATGCAAACACACATAGACACACACACGCACAAACACATACATACATATACATACACACATGCACACACATACAAACACACACATACATATACATACACACATACACATACAAAAACATGCACACACACATAAACACATGCACACACACATGCGCACACACATACAAACACACACATACGCACATACATATACATACACACACATAGACACATACACATACACACACAAACACATACGTGCACACAAACACATACACACACAAACACACACACAAACACACACACACACACAACGATTCACCTCAAGGCAAGCATGCGTAAGCTGAAGTGCTTTCTAGCTACACGAGGAATCATAGGAGTGCCCTTAGCCACCTCATTTGTTTGTTTGTTTAGCATCCTCTCTCTTTTGTGACAGGTTTTCACATACCTCTGGTTGGTCTTGAACTCACTATGTTGCCAACACTGGTTTCAAATGTCTGATCCTGTGCTTCTACCTCTGATATCTCTAAAGCCCGCGTTGGACCTCCAGATTTGGTGACGTAGCACCCTTTGAAAGCTCCCGTGGCATCTGGTGCTTCTCAACATTGTTTGGTTTTTCCTCCGATGCTGAGATCAAACCAGGGCCTGATGTGTGTTAGACAAGCCGCTGCCAGCAATAGAGATCTGCCTGCCTCTGCCTCTGGAGTGCTGGGATTGAAGGCACGTGCCACCATGAGTGGGCACAACAGGATTTTAATGTTACTAATGTCACAAAGTTCAACCTGCCTGCATCACTCTCACATTCTGTCTGCCCCTCACTCGGGCCCCCAACTGCTGGGAATGGAGCCCAGGCCCTCATACACTAAGCTACACACACCCTGCCTGCCAAAGCCCTTTTGACACAACTCCCCAACAAGTGGTGTGCTTTCCTTCAGGGTCCACGTTTTGGTTGCATAACTAATGATGACAACTATGTCTGTGACTAGAGTTCTTCCTCACTGACTTAGGCTCGACCAGCCTGTCACCGTTTCCCTGAAGCACCGAGTCAACAGTGATCTTTCCACAACACTCCCTGTGCATCTGGGAGTGCCCTCCACATCATCGTCCTGTAAGAGCTGAGCAAACTCTCCGGGCTCAGCCCAGACTGATCTCACTGTCTGTCTCAGTCCTCACCGTCTTAGACCCTTAGTCATTTAAGCCAAAACACGATGGAAGTTACCAAAATGTTTGTGTGTTGCGGCTGATTTCCACGACGACAGAAATCAAATAGCGAAAGGACGTTTTAAAAGAGTCATAAATATGTGACTAAGAAAACTTTCCGTTCAAAGCGTCCATGACTTGCAAGAACACCTCAAGGACTCTTGAAACAGCTGTTCACACTCCTTGTGGGTACATTTTATAACCCACTGCTTATAGATATAAATATGTATGCATGGATGTGCACACGCATGTACTGTGGTTATTATATGTATTTGGTAGGGGGGAGGTGTTGAGATAGGGCTTCTCTGCGTAGCCCTGGCTATTCTAGAACTTGCTCTGTAAACCAGGGATAGCCTCAAACGCAGACATCCACCTGCCTCTGCCTCCGAAGTGCTGGGATTAAAGGTGTTGTGCCACCACTGCCCGGCATAGGAATTTATTCTTAACACAATAAAGGTTTGCTGGAATCAGTATGAGGACTCGGTAAGTACTGTGTGAGCACGAGAACCCAAGTTTAGCTCCCTCGCACACACTTAAGGAGAGCCAAGCATAGCAATGGGCGTCTGTAACCCAGAGCTAGGAGGCATAAACAGGCAGACTCTAGAGCTCACTGGCCAGTTGGCCTAGCCAAACCATTGATCTCCACGTTCAGTGAGACCCTGTCCTAAAAAATATGGTGGGAGCCACGGAGTAAGACACCTGGTGATGTCAACTTGTGACCTCCTCCATACATGTATAAACATGATGCATATTTACATGCAGCATGCGCGCACATGCTTGCATGCACGCGCGCGCGCACACACACACACACACACACACACACACACACACACACACACGGGGGGGGGGATAAAATTAACAGGATAACAGGAAATTAAGTTAGGCATGGTGGCCTGGTGGCATGGTGGCACATGCCTGTGATCCCAGGACTCAGAGGCAAAACAGGAGCCTGTCTGCACGTTCAGGGCCAACCTGTGCAATACAGTAAGCTCCAGAACAGCCAGCGCTAATTAATAAGACTTATTTGTTTGTCTGTTTGTTCGTTGTTTTGGTCTTTTTGACTCAGGGTTTCTTTGTGTAGGCCTGGCTATCCTGGAACTTGCTCTGTAGACCAGACTGGCCTCAAACTGAGATCTGCCTGCCTCTGCCTTCCAGGTACCGGGATTAAGGGGCTGTGCCACCCCCACCAGACTTCTGTTTGTTTTAAAAAGGGTCCTGTTGCCAGTTGGGGGTAGAACAGGCCTTTAATCCCAGCACTTGCACTTGGGAGACAAAAGCAGATGGATCTCTTACTTGCAGGCCAGCCTGGTCTACCCAGAGAGTTCCAGGACAGCCAGCTCTACAGAGAGAAACTTTGTTTCGAAAAACCGATAAAACGAAACAATCAGATAATTAGGAGATATGACTATTTTAAACGAAGTTACCAAGGGGCTGGAGAGATGGCTCGGCAGCTATGAGCACTGGCTGCTCTTCCAGAGGACCCAGGTTCAATTCCCAGCACCCACATGGCAGCTCACAACTATCTGTAATTCTAGTCTCAGGAGATCCAGGTCCTCTTCTGGCTTCTGTGTTGACCAGGAATGTATGTACATGGTGCACAAACACGCAGGCAGACAGAATGTTCATATATATAAAATAAAGATACATAGGTAAAGCCAACAGTAAGGATTACTTCTCCATATCTTTTTTTTTTAACTTTTTTTTTTTCGGAGCTGGGGACCGAACCCAGGGCCTTGCGTTTGCTAGGCAAGCACTCTACCACTGAGCTAAATCCCCAACCCCACTTCTGGAGTCTTTTTACCAAGAGAGACAGGGAGAGAGAGAGGGAGAGAGAGAGAGAGAGAGAGAGAGAGAGAAGAGAGGAAGAGGAAGAAGAGGAAGAGAGGAAGAGAGTGAGGTCCATATCTTTATAGAGAATTTATTGTACATCTAACCACTTTCAAGGCTATCGTAGACAGTTGCTACCAAAAAGAGGTGGATTAAAATTATGGCAATAGGGGTTGGGGGATTTAGCTCAGTGGTTAGAGCGCTTGCCTAGGAAGCACAAGGCCTGGGTTGGTCCCAGCTCCAAAAAAAAAAAAAAAAAAAAAATTATGGCAATAAACAGGAAGCTGAGACCAGCACATATACACTACACATGTTCTGTAAAGCAGAAGACTTGGTTGCCAGTTAGTAAGAATTGGAGAAACAAACAAGTTAAAGTCTTGTTTCTAGAGAGATCAGCTGGTTAAAAAATTTGGAGGGGCTTAGCTGGGTGCATGCCTTTAATCCTAACACTCAGGAGGCAGAGGCAGGGGGATCTCGGTCAATTCAAGGCCAGTCTGGTCTAGAGATCATGTTCTAAGACAGCCAGGAGATCCTTTTGAGACAGAGAAACTCTGTCTCAAAAAAAACAAACAAACAAAAAAAACAAAACAAAACAAAAAAAAAACAAAGCAAAGCAAGCAAAGAAACAAGTCAGAGGGGGTTAAAGTATCTATTATTTTTTACGAAATTTCTAATGATTTTCTAAAATGCAGACAAAAAAGCTCTATTAACATTCTACAGGTATTATCTTTTGAGTTTAAATTTCCCGTGGGAATTTTTAGATAAAAGTAGCAAAATGTAGCACTTAGCGACTTAGTTCTTTTCTTTTCTTTTCTTTTCTTCTTTTAATTTTATTGTTTAGCCCTGACGTTGAACCCAGGGCCTTGCATATGGAGTGAGTGCCCCACCCCTGAGCTGAAGGCCAAACTCTAATAATTTTTATTTTCCTGGAATGTTCTTTCTTTGTTGCTGTAAAATTATCCTGCACTAGTGTGGGCTTCACGGCGTCTGTGGGATATTTTCATCTCAGTCAGCAAAGCGTCTCACCCGCTCTGCTCCATCCCATATCCCATATCACTCTGCCGATGGCTACTCTCTGAGCCCGGCCACAATCTCTCTACCCATCTAGTTCCCAAGGCAGGTTGCCACTGTGCCAGACATACACATCCCAATTCGGTGGCGGCCCAATGTCTCCAGCCACCACGCACTCTCTTAAACTTAAATTGCCACAAGAAAGAACACATAACACAATAACCTCTGATCCAATTGGTAAGATATAATTGCCCACCTAGACATACAAAGCCTTATACACATCCATCCCTTAAGAACACTCATAACAACCTGTAAATACACAGAGTGGAATCTTAACATCCGCCCCCACGTTCTCTAGGCTGACTCTTCTCCTCCTCCTCTCTCAAACTTTTCTCCCGCCCATCCTTCCTGCTTGTCCAATGACAGGCCTCGTTCTATCTCCCCCCCCCCCTGCCCCGGGGCTGGGGACTGAACCCAGGACCTTGCGCTTCCTAGGTAAGCGCTCTACCACCGAGCCAAATCCCCAACCCCAGGCCTCGTTCTATCTTGTACCTGCCTTCACCTGTATGACAACATCATCCTACATTTCTTTAATAATATTTACAAGATTTACTTCCTTTCAGAGTTAAACTCAAATGAGATTCAGAGAAGACTTCAGTGATTATCACGTCAGTGACCAGGTATGGTAGGGGAGAGGGAGGGGAAAGTGTGTGTAAAAAGTTCAAGGTCAGCCTAGGCTATGTAGTAAAAATGAATAAATGAATAGAACTATACCCCAACATTACCTTTTCTATTTTTTGTTTTTGTTTATGAGGCAGATTGTCTCTATGTAGTCCTGGAACATACTATGTAGATCAGGCTGGCCTTGAACTCACAGAGATCCACCTGCCTCTGCCTTCTTAGTGTTGGGATTAAAGTTGTGAGCCCCTAGGACTGGCCTTTTCTTAACTTTTTTTTAAAACTCCAACACTTACCACCTCTTAATAGAAAATAACTTGTAAAGAGTTTTATTTCTGGTCTTTTCACAATCTCACGAAGCCTATGAAGAAAAACCTTAGCAAATACTTTATCCCAACATTACAGCCTTGATATGGAGAGGTCTCAACAAGTGGTCAGCGGGTGAATGGCTGCACTGACATGGGAGATGTCCACAGTACAAGTTTGAAAAAATGAGAAAACTTGGCATATGGTTTACATGCATTGGGCCGTCCTGGTAAAAGGGGACACGGGAGACTGTGAACATAAAAGTGCTCACAAACTAGGTCGTTCTCCAGTTATCTAGCAGTCTTAGGCAAGGCTGCACTTACTAACCGACCAGTCGGTCGTAAGAGGAACATCAGCCTTGAGTTAAATCAGTAAAGTCTACCTGAGACTTCCTAGTTTCTTTATGCGATGTATTTCAGAGCGTTTTGTGACTGGATGGCCTTGGGCCCCTGTGGGATCGCATGGAGTAATTACGCTGCCGTTCTGTGTGAGACGTGCAGTTAGCAAATACGTTTTGTTGCATTGGAATTTGGGTAGATGTTTGTTACTTCACCATACTGTAGTTTATCCCTCCCCCCCACACATACGTGTACACCAACTAGCATCGTAAGCACATAGTACAGGCCGGAAGACTTGTCGAATGTTTTATATGTATTGCTTTATTAGACCCCACATGTCAGCTGAGGTGCCAGATACCGCACCAAGAAAAGGAAGCCGGTCACAAATGTTCAAGGCCACAAGTTAAATGGAAGCACGGTAAAGGAAATTCCGGCAATTCGAAGTGTTACCTACCAAGCTGTTAACGTCATCTTAACTCCGCAGGTGAAGCTATAGGGACACATGACTTCTTATCCTATAGTTCTCTAGCGTTGCAAGTTTTAAAATAAGCAATTAAAACAGATAAATATTTTAATGAATTCAGAGATGGAAGTCAAGTGGTCTCTTGGAATATTCAAGCCATTTCTTCCTCTTCATGTATCTGTCTGTCTATCTATCTATCTATCTATCTATCTATCTATCTATCTAGTGACAGAGGTTCTCTACATATCCCTGGCTGTGCTTGATCTCATTGTGTGTAGACCAGAGATGCACAAAGGCTCTGGTCTCTACTGCTAGAATTAAAGGCATGTACCACTATGCCAGGTACTATACGTGTGTGTGTGTGTGTGTGTGTGTGTGTGTGTGTGTGAATGTATGTATGTATGTATGTATGTATGTATGTATGTATGTATGTATATCTCCAAATCTCTGCTTCCTCACTTGTCAAATGACGCTAAACGGTACTTAGGAGAGACACTGGAATTAGGAGCCCACGGAAGGGTTTCTCAAGCCTTCCCAGTACTGAGATTACAGAACAAGCACTCTATGTGCTAGATACTCTAAGATGGTTACAGGGTTCTGACTTCACCCTCCCCCCCCATTTGCTGTCTGGAGAACCTAGTGCCACTTGCCCAGAGTGAGCTGAAATGTTCCCAGTGTCCAAGGAAGCAAAGTGCTGCAGTGGAGAGCTCAAGGGTGAGTGGTCTCAACTCAGTTTCTAGAAGAAAAGAGCCAACTCTTGTCTCAGACATTTGGGAATCAGGGCATATGATCACCAGTGAGTAACCCAAGTCCTGACTAATGAACTGCATGCATGTGAGGGAAGGGGACAAAGGGGACGAAGGCACTAACAGGGTAGGAGCCTTCGAGCTCAGAGAATGAAAGGAACCCACACTGGTCATCGCGATACGCTGCTTAAACTCCTATGGCTTTATTTTCAGATAAAGCGTGAGAGCGACGGGGCAGTGAGCGAGAGGCGCGTCTGGAAAGTAAACTGATGACGCAAGCCTTGCTCCGGGTCCTTGCCCCAAGCCCCAGAGTCACCTTAACTGCCCCAGGGCTCAGCCCCGCCCCCGGAACCCCGCCCCCAGGAGCCCCGCCCCACAGAGCTCCTTTCGCAGCCCAGAGCCCCGCCTCGCCCCGCCCCTTGAGCCCCGGAGTGGTGTGCGTGGCCGTGCCTCCGCGTGCGCCGCGGTGCGTGAGGGCGGGGCAGGGCGGAGGCGTTGGTCCCGCCACGTTCGGCCAGGCGGTTCCGGCTGCGGCGCGTGGGGGCGCACGGGGGGAGGGGCTGGCGCTGCAGCCGGATCCGGATGCGGCGGCGCTGTGACCCGCAGGCAGACTGACGCGCCTGGACGGGAGCGTGGCTCGCTCCGGTGCGGTGAGGCGGCCTGGGGCTGGGACGCGAAGGCGGGCGGGCTTGGTGCTGCCTTGAGGCTGCGGACCCCGGAGACTGGGACGCCCCTGTCCGGGAGCCGGGCGGCTAAGCTTGATGCTCTGCGGTCCGGCCGGGCAGGGTCTTGGAGGGCCTAGGGACGAGAGTGTCCGTGGCGTGGGACTGGGGGACGGTCCTCGTCCTGTCTGCCGCCGTCGCTATGAAAGGGCGCGAACTCCCTTTTACCGGTGCAGCGATCAGAGCCGCTGAAGACACGCGCCGGCTCTGAATTGCCCCAGCTGCGCAGACTGTATGAAACCTGGGGTGGGGGGGGGACCTAGGACTTGAACCCCTAGAAACGCCGACTCCGTGGTTTCTATTGTGTGTAAGAGCTAATGTTTATGTAAGGCAAACATAAAATTTGTTCCTGTAAAAATAAATGGGGATTCGTTTGGTTGGGATTAATCCAAGAGTGGGTCTCAGGAAATTGGTTAAGACAGGATTTGTATGGTTCAAACAGATTCCAGGATGCAAAGATTGGCATCTGTTGACTTTTCTGCTGTAGAGCACGACGGGAAAATGAGAGGCTCTTCCGTGCAGACCACTCATTTGTTGATGCATTACCTGAGGGCTAGTCTTGGGAACTCGGTGCTCCAACTGTGCAACTAGACTGGGGATAATCAGACGGTGTAGATAGTACACTAACGGGAAGTACTTCTTGCTTCATGAAATACTATCTTCATGAAGATACTCGGAGCTGTCTACCTGTCTATCTACCTATCTGCCTACCTGTTACCTATCACAGCGATTTTGATTTGTCTGAAGATCATTTGTGAATCCTGGTCTTCAGTTTTCCCTACTTGTTGCTCCGGTGTTTTTCTAGAAGCACCTGCTCCCCATCTTGTATATAGGCTCAGAGGCTGGAGAACCAAACTTAAAAATTTGGTGTATGTCTTTTGTGTTCTTGCTCGTGGCCCTGTGGCAATCTTTTTTTCTTCGTGACTTTCTGAAATGTGATTTCTATATACCTTACGTCACTCATTATTCATTGACTAGAGGTTTATAGGACTAGGGCTTAGGCAATACTCAAGCCGTGTAAACAAATGCTAATTTAGCAGTTAAACCCAAGGGGTTGGGGGCGGGGAGGTGCTTTGAGTTAGGGTTTACCACCAAACTTAGAGAAAGTTAGGTGGTGATGACCTTTAAGTGCTACAGAATGAGGACTTTTTGTCATTTTGTTTTGATAAAAGTCTGTGTAGCATGGGCTAGCCTTGAACTTGGAGGGAGGAGTCGAGGGGATTACCTTAGAACCAACTTAAAAAAATATCTCCATGTTTACATCAACTCCCATAATTATTTTTTTTAAAGATTTATTTATGATATATAAGTACACTGTCTCTGTCTTCAGACACACCAGAAAAGGGCATCAGATCCCATTACAGATGATTGTGAGCCACCATGTGGTCTCTGGGAACTGAACTCAGGACCTTTGGAAGAGCAATCAGTGTGCCCTTAACCATTGAGCCATCTCTCCAGCCCCAGATTTTTTTTTTTTTTGAGACTGGTGCGACTGGGTAGTCTGCTGTCCTTGAGCTCCCACAGTTCATGCTCCAGCCTCCTAGCACTGGATCCAGGTGTTTGCCACCTCACCTGAATTTTTATTAGATTGTAATAAGGCATGGCCTCTGTCAGCATCATAAATTGTGTCTTTATGACTGGGAGGATAGGCTTTTCCCCTTTAGGTTTTATAAATCTCATTTCAAAAGGGGTTTGACTCTAATCAGGTCCTTTGTTTTTAACTGGACCAATGCCTGTCCTCATCTGTTTAGTAATGAATGCAAACTCACTTAATGTTGCTTAAGGACTCCAGTATGGTTGTAGGACACACCTGTAATCAGCACCAGAAATATGGAAACGAGAGAACCAAGAGTTAAAGGGAGGCTGGGGAGGCAGCTGGGAGAGTAAATTTGTAATGCAAGACTGAGAGCCAGAAGTCTAATTCCCAGAACGTGTGAAGAAAATAGGGTGGGCTTAGTAGCTCACCTGCAATGGTGTCATCTGGAGACAGAGGCCTTTGAGTAAACTGGCTATTCTTACCAACCTAGAAAGTGAGTCGTGGGTTTGGAGAGAGAACCGCTTCTAGTATATACAGGGGAGAGACACTGAAGAAGACACCCGCTGTCAGCCTTGGGCCTCCGATCACAGGCACACATGCGCACACATACCCAACACACATACAAACATGCCTGCACAAATGCACATGTACAATGAAGGGCGAGAGGCTAACCTAAGCTACGTGATGAAACCAGCCCTCTTCTTAGAAAGTGATTTCCTGGCACTGTTTAGTTCTTTCTAAACTATTTATGTGGCTTCCTTGTAGATAATGTACTTTCTCACCCATTGACTTTGGATAGCTGACCGGTGGAACGTGGCTAGAAATGACTGTGCTAATCACAGGTTGCCTTTTTCTGCTTGCCCTTTGAGCTTCTCACCTTTGCCAGGATAGCTTAAATGGCCTTTTCAGTATGGGTGGAGGTAGCTTAGTGAAGGATGAGGAGACAGGGAGAACCTCAGAGTGGGGGGCCATGTGGGAAGGGACACCGCTTTCACCCCTAAGAATCCATCCCATTTGTTTAGTGGTCTGGAAGCCCCAGGGTTGACCGAAGTGTCTCAGCTATGCTCTGTAACTCACAGCTGCATAAATGTGTCACTTCGTTTGGGAGCCTTTAAGGATTTCTTTTGTGAATCAATTGATAGCCCATGAGTCCTTTAAACAAGACATCTTGCTCTCCCTTTCCCAGCATCCTTGTTGGGCACCACCAGGGTTTTACTATTTGAGGACTGAGCTCAGGCGAACCCGATGTAGCTGCTTCCATTTTGTGAACAGTTCTTTTTTTTTTTTTTTTTTTTTTTTTTTTTTTTTGGAGCTGGGGACCAACCCAGGGCCTTGTGCTTCCTAGGCAAATTGTGAACAGTTCATTAAGACAACATAAGTCATTTCTTGGTGCCTGGACAGTGGGTTCTTATTTCTACCCAGAAACCTTTATACAAGAATGCCTTGGGGTTCGGTCCCCAGCTCCGGGAAAAAAAAAATGCCTTTATACATTTTTGATTAGTCTGGAATTCTCCTATACGACAATGGACTGCTGGGGTTCAGCTAAACTAGACTGGTAGTTAAGAGGGGACATCATTCTGCCTAGTAGAACCAATGATGTAACCTGTGGTAAAGTGCAAACGCAGCACTCACGGCTAGAAAACTGCTTGTTTCAGAGTGACGTCAAGCACCAAGCCATGTGCATCAGTCTGGAGATGCTCTGATGCTGCCTGTGGCCTGGAACCTTGAGCAAGTTCCTCTGTCTGCTTGCTAGTCTATAAGATATGATCTTGATACATCTTTTATTGCTTGTTAAAGAGTTAACAAATATAAAGTACACACCAAATTAATCAATATTACATATTTTTATGATCATTTACAAAATAGGACCATCTAGTTAAAAGAAATGTACGGGAAACAAACTGTTAATAACTGGTTAAGATTTACTATGACTTAATATTTTGAGACAGAGTTTCATATCATATTGGTCATAATGTGTGTTTTGAAACAGTATTCCACAGTGTAACCCAAGCTGGCTTAGAACCCGTATTCCCTTAGTGCGTGAGGTTCTGGGATTATAAGTATGTCCCACTGTTTGCTGCATAGCATGGAAAACAACAGCCCCACTGGTTATTAAACTCCTTAGAAGCGGCTGCTGTAGACTTTTAGAAAGCCTGCCATGAGTGCAAACGCAGACACAGTAATTCCTAAGTCACATCCACATGTTCGAGTGGATGCCAAATGATTTCTGAGCCTAACAGTAAATGCAGGATTCTAACTGTACAACCTCGAGCCCCCACCAGATGTCAGTGCTGCACCGTCAGCCCTGGCCCACAAGGACAGCTAAAGTAAAATGTCTGATAAAATGTATAGAACCATTTGTATGACGAAATTAACTCTTCATCAAGCAGTTTCCCTTTCATAAGGCCTCTTAACATTCCAAGTTTTATTTTAGATTTTACTGGAAAGATGAAACCTGATGAAACTCCTATGTTTGACCCGAGTTTGCTCAAAGAAGTGGACTGGAGTCAGAATACAGCTATATTTTCTCCAGCCATTTCTCCAATGCATCCTGGAGAAGGCTTGGTTTTGAGGCCTCTCTGTACTGCGGACTTAAATAAAGGTATGGGCCCAACTTTAGTTTGGGAAATTACTGACTAGAACTTGTTGCTTTCTTCGTAAGCATGATGTGAACAAAAACAGTACTTGATTTTTGTACTTAAAGTGACTGGATCACTCAACTGTAACAGGCATGTATCATGGCTAAGAACAGATATTACTTTAAAATAACTAAATACAACAATATTCCTTCCAAAAGGATGTCTATAATGTATAAACCCATGGAAGTTTTCTCCAAGAAGCTAGACAGGCAGAAGGAATATTGCTTGGACAAATTGAAAGGGTTTTATCTAGTCACATGTAATTCTTTAACACCTAAATTAGACAAAATAATTTCCTGAAACTTTGGTAATAACATTTTGCCTCAGTATTTCTTCTCAATAGGTATTTGAATAAAGTAACTTTGGCCAGAATTATTGCATGTAGAAAAATTAAGACTAAAAAAGTTCAGAATGTACTGTTAGCATTATCATTATTTTGGGGGGTTTATTTTTAATTTTTTGAGACACAGTCTATTAGTCCCAGCTGTCTTTGAACTCAGAGGTCTACCTGCCTCTGCCTCCCAAGTGCTGGGATTTTTAAAGGCATGTGCCACCATGCCTGGTGGCATTAACATTAAAGATTTTAGAAATTGTCCCAACAGTATTCTATTAGTTGCACTTTATCTTACAAGTGATATATTCAGTGGAGGTGAGAATCTTGCACTTTGAGTTATGTATTTAGGAAAATGTGGCATCTCTTAGATAAAATTTAAATAGCATTTAACAGTGTATGTGCTGGCTCTGTAATTATTGATATTAAGGTCTGAACTACCTTAAATCATATGTGGGCAAATATTTTTGAAGGCTGTCATTTGCTCTCCTGGTTATAAAAAGAATAGGTACCTGTACGAAAATGCCCTTATGTGTATAGTACTGGGTATAATGAATGCACATAACACACTGTGGAAAATTTGCATGTTTAAATAGCAAATTGTGATTAAAAATTATGAAACATAATTATAGAGTTTTGACAAAGTAACTTTCTTTAACCTACCCAGTAAATGTTTTTGCAGCTTTCCATATTTAAATCTTATGCTTTTCTCCTGAAATGTTTTTAAAACTAGGTTTTTTTAAGGTATTGGGTCAGTTGACAGAGACTGGTGTCGTCAGCCCGGAGCAGTTCATGAGTAAGTACCTTGTCTGAGTGCACAGAAGTCTGTTCAGCACCCACTCATTCAAACAGCTCAAAGTTCTAAACCAGCCATCCTTATTTATAGTCTCCAGACTATAAATATAACTTGGCATTTATTCTAGATTTACTTTACCTTTGTTGTAGTATATCTGTATGCTTATGTTTAGCACAGAAGTTTCATTACCAACTTAAAAGTTTACAACTTTATGTTCCTACTCTCCTTTTGTTCTTAGTCATTCATCCATCCATTTATTTATTTGCTTTTATATTGAATTTTAAGGTTGGGTGTCTTATTCTAACAGTCCTTTGAGACATGAGAAAATGGGTTTCCAGAATGAACCAGTCACACCCAAGATCCCAGTTAATTATTAGCAAGAAAGATGGCGCCTCCTTAGCTTTCTCCAGTGTCCTGACTCACCCTGTTCCCGCTTCCTGTTAATGCATTTCCACTAGTCGGTGATTTCTCCAACCAGGCTGAGAATGAAGATCAGTATTCTCAGGTTCTGTTTATTTTCAGTCAATGAATTATTTTTTCCCTTACTTGGGACCTATATAGAATGAGACTTTGAATAAAAACAATATCCAGGTTTTAGAGTTTGCCTTTTATGCTCCATTGTTCCTCTTTGTATAGCTATCAGAACAGATGAAAAAGGACAGCTTTTTCTAGCAGTACAGAGTGCTAACCAGTGTTTGAGGGAGTGTGGCTTTGCTTTTACGGTTGTATGACTTTGGAGAAAAACTGCTCAAGTGGGGATATATCTCATTTTTGTAAGGTGCTTTTACAGCAAAGATCCGATTTCTGAAAGAACAAATATGTAATGTTGAAACATTGGAAAAACAAACGGAAAACTGTTTTGTCAAAATATTTTGAAACCAAGACTGAATTGTGAATCTAATATGCTCTCACGATAACCTGCAGTTTTGTTCTTTGAGTATCTGTCGAGTGTTAGTTTTAGATAAATGTAAATTAGTGGGAAGATACTGACATTTTAATTAATTAGGCACAGAAGTGGCACCATGCATAGTGTATCTGTAGTACTGTGGTGTTCATCTGAAAGGACTCGAGTCTCACTTTGCTGGCAGATTGTGCTTCCTGAGTACTAAACCAGGTAAAGTCACGTTCCACATCAGGGTCACATCCCCACTCTGTACTAACAGACACTTTAAAGGTGGGAATCACTCAGTGCTAACCGCTGGTATTTCAACTCCTTGGTGTTTTAAATAATACAGTATTTTTAGAAGAGGAAACTGGCTGATTATAATTGCGCACACCCTTAATTACAGGGGTGGGGGTCAGGTCAGAGACAGGTAGATCTCTGTGAGTTCAAAACCAATCTGGTCTATAGAGGAAAGGTCCAGAACATCCAGAGTGATACAGTGATATCCTGTCTCAAAAACAAAACAAAACAATCAAAAAAAAAAAAAAGTCTTATGCTCAATCTACTTCACTTGCTAGAAACTTAAGCACTGTGGCAGAAGAGCTTTAACATTCGAAGATGAAGTCAGACAAGCTTGGTGCTTTTCTCGAATTCAGTAAAACAGAAATGCCTACCATCTAACATTTTTTGACATTTCTTGACAGAATCTTTTGAGCATATGAAGAAGTCTGGGGATTACTATGTTACAGTTGTGGAAGATGTGACCCTAGGACAAATTGTGGCTACAGCAACTCTGATCATAGAACATAAATTTATCCATTCATGTGCTAAGGTATGTGCTCACATGCTCACATTAATGCCTATGAATAAAGAACAGGTGTTTTCCCATGAAGCCCACTTGGAAACTTCATTAGCAGTCAATGTCCTGTTGTTCACTGCTCCTTGGCAGAGGACACCTTTCAAGCCACTGACATTGACAGATGTGCCGGCAGGTAGATGGCAAGAGATAAAGATGCTGGCCACCAAGGCCAGCCCAAGTCCCAGCACTGGGGTCAGCATGGTGGACGGAGAGCACTAACACACACAAGCTGTAGTCTGACCTCCACAGATGGCTCCAAAAGCTATTCACAAATGTACGCACATTCACTCATGCCTCTTCTGAACGAAGGAGAAAATGAGCATGTACTATGTAGGTTATTGGTTTTAGTTTCTGTACTTGAAATTGGTAAACTGTGCTGGATACAAATGGTTACTAAGCAACAAGTTGGATACACTATGTTTATGACAAGATTACGTTATGACAGCAGAAAGGGGAGGGTGAAGGAGCTACAGTGTTAAGACATAGCAGCTGGTTTCCTGTTTCCTCTGAGAAGTAGAAACTATGGCTTAGTGGAAGCAAGCTGAAGGCTCATGCTGTACTACTGTGGTTGTTTGCAGAGAGGGAGAGTAGAAGATGTGGTCGTTAGTGACGAGTGCAGAGGGAAGCAGCTTGGCAAACTGTAAGTATGCACGCGTAACCATGGAAACTGGGCAGTCTCTGTCCCAGTTTGGCCTCTTGCCGAGAAACTTATTTAAGATTTTCTGATTTATTTCTGACATTCTTTAATTCTGAACTTATTCTCTGTATCTTAGACTGAATTATATGAAAAATAAATATTGTTG
This sequence comes from Rattus rattus, assembly GCF_011064425.1. Taxonomy (NCBI): domain Eukaryota; kingdom Metazoa; phylum Chordata; class Mammalia; order Rodentia; family Muridae; genus Rattus; species Rattus rattus. Next base: position 77,650,720 of record NC_046165.1, read on the forward strand.
GTTTTACCTCAGAGTTTGAGAATTGAAAACATTTACTGAGAACAACATGTAATTGGACTGTGTGTGTTTGTATGGTGCTGTTGACTCTAACATGCTAGGCAAGTTATGCTCTACCACTGAGGTATTTTGCAAGCAGTCTCCACAGCAGGGCCCCACCCCCATCCTACACCTACACCTCTGGCTTTTGAGACAGGGTTTCTCTGTGTAGTCCTGGCTGTCCTGGAACTCTGTACGCAGACCCAAAGTCACAGAGACCTACCTGCCTCTGCTTCCTGAGTGCTGGGATTAAAGGTGTGCACCACCACGGCCCAGACATTTTTTTTTTCTGATCTCATTGAATTCAGCCTAGCTGAACTTGGGATCCTTCTGCCTCAGTCTCTGGAGCAGCTGAACATAGGCCTGGCTTATGAGAAGTAACCTCTTTAATGCTTAATACTAGCATCTTCAGACTTGAGCAAATCACAGTGAGTACCCGGCTCCTCTGCCAGATAAAAGCAGAGAGAACGTTTAATATTTGCATAGGTTAATTGCCAGGTTAGTAGAACGTGCATTTAAATATAATCTCTGAGTTTTAATGAGTCTCAATAACGAGGCATCAGGTATGCATCATATAGTACTCTAATATTCTAATCCATGCCAAGGTTCAAGGTTATCCAAGGGCAGACACAGAGACCAGGGTCCTTTCCATCAGTGAGTGAGCAGCTCCCAGTGAAGCTTCTACTTGGGAAGTTTCTGTATCATGACACCTGAAGCCTTTGAATCATAAAAATGTGTGGTACTGCCTTTGGTACAGCTTTAAAAAGGTACCACATGTCATGTCTAAAATTTTAGAACATGAAGGTTGTTTTTCAAGTATGACAAAGGCTTGTCAACCTGAAAGCCAGATGTGCCTAACTTTAAAATTGGCTGAGGCAAACAAGGTCAACCTGGACTACATGACAAGATCATGAAAAATGGAGAAAACCCTTCAGTTAGCACAGCAGTTAACTTTTTAAAAAATTTGCTTTGCTTTGTTTCAGAGACAGGGTTTCTCTGTATATCCTTGCCTGTCCACTCATTCTGTAGACTAGGCTGATGTCAAACTCAGAGATCTCCCTTCTGTCTACCGAGTGTAAAAATCAAAGAGTCAGACTAATCTTGAGTTTATCTGATCCATATATCCTTTTTTAAAAAAATACTTATTATGTATACATCATACAGCTTTCTGCCTGCATGTGTGCCTGCAGGCCAGAAGAGGGTTGTGAGCCACCATGTGGTTGCTGGGAATTAATTGAACTCAGGACCTCTGGAAGAGCAGGCCTCTGAGTCTTCTCTCCAGCACCCTTATTTCCTTTAAAAAGTAGCTTTTAAAAGGATTAATGACGCTTGGCACAAACCTTTATTCACAGCTCTCGACAGGCAGATCTGTGGGTTAATGCTACCTGCCCTATTTAGCCAGTTCCAGGCCAGCCAAGGCTATATAAGGAGACTGTCTCAAGAACGAGAACAGAGCCATCTCATGCTCATTTTGTGTGAACCTGGCAAGTGCTGAGTTGGAAGAGACATAGAACATAGGTACCCCAACCCTGCGTACCCCAACCCTGCCACGGTATCAGATAAAGGGCCTTCTTCATGTCAGGTAAACCTATCACTGAGCTACATCCCGAGCCGGGAACAAAGATATTTTGGATTTATATTTTGAGTTATGGTCTCACGTTGCTCTGTAGTGGAAGACGATGACCTTCAATTACAGAACCTCCTGTTTTCACCTCTTGGGTGCTGTTAGGTCTTTGTCACCTAACACAGCTAGAGACCTTTCATAAACAATAACATGGGCTGTGTTTCTCAAAAACATTGGATAGTTTTCTTGTTTGTTTGCTGTGTTGGTTTCCCTAACCCCAGTGTTAGGAATTGAAGCTAGAGCTTCACACACTAGGCAAGCACTCCGTCAGCGCTACTTCTCAGTAAGTCCTAATCGGAGCCTGTGCTTATCCAGACACGCTGTTCTAACTCAGCAACGCACGCTCATTGTACCTCTCAGATAATGCACTCACTCTCCCGAGACTCATGCACACATTTAGTTTAAGTGTGGGGTGTTTGCCTACATATTTATTGGTGCACTACTACTGTTCCTCCTACCCTCAGAAGCCATGGGGCATCTGATGCCCTCAGAGAGGAGTTACAAATGGTTGTGAGCCACCATGTTGGTCCTGGGAATCAAATCAGAAAAATTCAAGAGCAGGCAGTGTTTTTAACTGCTAAGCCAACCCTCTAGCCTTGCATGTGGATTAAATGTTATGCACATAGGTGTTTTGTCTGTCTATGTGTTTATGTGTGTCCCACTTGCATGTCTGTGGAGGCCAGGAAGTACAAAGAGTGCAAAGTGGGGACACTAACTCGTACATGAATTCTTACAATTTATTTTAAAGAAGGTTTGGAGGTTAGCAATAGCAAGGTGGATGAGAGTAGCCACACTTGGAGTGTAAGCCTCAGTCATCCTAAGAAAGCATAAAGGAAAGAACTACAAAAAATTGTGTGACCTCCACCTTTGTGCTGCTGGTGGTCCCTCCTCCCCCCATAATAAAAGAGGGTGTAGGTTGAGTTATTAATTAACCATCTGGAGACTAATGTGTTTGAAACAAAATAAAGATGCCTCAGTTTATCAACTTAATAATTTGAACATTTAATGGAATATTGTTATTATTCTACTGATCTGTGCCATTATTACTGTTGTTAATGCTGTGTCTCCTCTCATACTTTCCTTTTCAAACTTCAGGTTATTATCAACTCTGACTTTGCTAAGCAAGAAACTAAACTGTTACAAGATCACCCTTGAATGTCTACCACAAAATGTTGGTTTCTACAAAAAGTTTGACTACACGGTATCGGAAGAAAATTACATGTGTCGGAGGTTCCTAAAGTAAAAACCACCATCGAGAGGTTACTTGATGCTACTGTTTTAGAGTTCATTTTTGTTGCTGCAACCAGTGAGCTCCCTAACTACTAGACTGAAAAACGCTGTAGTGTGCCAGTGCAGTGCCACGAGAGGATGCCTGTGGCTGCTGGGAGTGCAAATGATCAAGAGGGGGATGATTTTTTAACCAAAGGAATATATTTTCAACTTGAATCTTTTCTTGCATTGTATTTTTCTACAGTTTGTCTTCCTTTCTTGGTAGTCAAGAGTATGGGTAGTAAACAGTTATGTCGTCTGCTCTCTGCTGCTCACTTTTAAATACATGTATATATATACGTGTATATATATATATATATTGATTGATTGAATAAGGGTGTTTCTTACCATAAAATTATTTTTGTCTCCGACATCTAATAGACTTGGGCACACCATTTCTCACATTACAGGGAGTTGGGCACTTTGGTTACCATGACAACCAGATACATATTTGAACATTGTCGATCCTAACTCTGCACACAAAACAATCTTTGGACAGTCTTTTTAAAGCAACAAAGGAAAAGAAAAATGGGACAAGGTACAACAGCTTAAATAACTATTTTGTAAGTGTATAGTTCTGTGCAGCTACTGTCCCCCCTGTCTCATCTGTCAAATGAGGGTCAAGTTATCCAAGGGCAGACACAGAGACCCAGGGTCCTTTCCATCAGTGAGTGAGCTGCTACCTTGGTTTCTATATTGTGACATCTGAAGCCTTTGAATCATAAAAATGTGTGGTACTGCCTTTGGTACAGCTTTAAAATGGTAGCTTTTCGGGGTTGGGGATTTAGCTCAGCGGTAGAGCGCTTGCCTAGCGAGCGCAAGGCCCTGGGTTCGGTCCCCAGCTCCGGGAAAAAAAAAAAAAAAAGAAAAAAAAGAAAAATGGTAGCTTTTCTATTTAATGTGATTATAATGGTACTATGATTCTGATCACTGTCCTATTTTATTTATTTGAATGATTTTTAGAAACAGAATCAGATACTTTTATTAATAATGGTTCTAATCTTTTGCATTCCATGTTACTATATTAAACTTGTTTATATGAATAGTCTCTCATGTTAGAATCTTGTCTTGTGTTTTTCTTGTTGAGATGGGGTGACACGTACCCAGGCTATCCTGGTACTCCTCATACATGTTCTAAGGACTGATATTCAGCCATGCACCACCACCATGATCAGCCTGAGTCCACTGGGTCTTAACAACGCAGTGTTCTGTATCTTTTGGTTACTTCAGTTGGTCTTTTGGATTTTCCGCTCGTCATGAGGTTGACTTTCATCTTCAGATGTAACCATAACAGAGCTTTATTAGGTTTTACCTATGTTAAAAAAAAAAAAAAAAAAAAAAAAAAGCCAGGGGTTGGGGATTTAGCTCAGTGGTAGAGCGCTTGCCTAGCAAGCACAAGGCCCTGGGTTCGGTCCCCAGCTCTGAAGAAAAAAAAAAAGCCTTCCCCCCAAAGTAAAATTTAGCATTTTATTTCTTAGCATTAAACTCTTTGGGGTAAGACAGTCTATGATGTTAGTATTTCAATAAAACCCATGGAGTTGTATTAAGGTTTTCTCTGAAATCCCTCTTACAGTTGTAATGTGTCACCAGCTGACACAGTTTTAGTATTAAATGTTTACTCACCTTTCTTAGTCTGCAGAGGTAAAGCTGGGTACCCAGGAGACAGAAGTTCTGAGGCATTAGGAGTACGAATGAGCTCAATCGTGAAGTAGAATGGCACACAGTTTTAATACAACCACCAGTCTGCACAAAATAACTTTAATACTCTGTGCCCGGGCTAGCAGCATCTTCACTGTGACATTCCTATACATACATAAGCATTTATCAGAGTACAAATGTTGAAAGTAGAGTAATGTAAGCATTGCCTATACAGAGGTAAATAGACACGCATGTTATTTCTCTTGAATCATTGCTGCATAGTAAATTGCAATTACATGTCAGTATCATGTTACTGATTGAGAAAACACTTTGAATTGTGAGGTATGATAGCTCCTTATAAGAGCATAACATGTAAACCTGAATATTTTGAGTGATTTTTTTTTTTTTTTAGCTGCCATGAATGGGAAAGACAAAAGAATTATCCAGCACTCAAGACTCTAGAAACTTATTTTCCTAATAAAAATAAATAAAATCCTCCAGTAATTCTCAGCTATTTCCTACTATTTCCTTATTGGAGTGTTGTTGAATGGACAAAGATACTATAAATACTGAGTGAAGCTACGCTTTAGGGTTGTGGATTAAACCAGTTATTAAAAAAGATCCATCAGGTAACTGCTCATTTACTTTACATCAAGTTGACATCCTAATATATACATCTCAACTTCATAATTCAAGATTGCACTTAAATACTTCTAAGTAGTCTGAATTCATAGTAATTAAACTATTAAGAACCTTATGTTTTATTACAGAGGACATGCTTAGCATTTTATGACATTACTTCTAGATAACCCCACACCCTTCAAATGAATATTCTGCTCTACAAGCGGTTGAAAGTTGGTAGCAAAGTCAGTGCACTTGACCATTCCTACCACAGAGCTGGGACATCTAGTAGACGAGAAACTAACATGAATCAGTTAAATGAGGAGAAGACTGACTCCCCACTTGTTTCCAGGATCTGTTAAAACGGGGAGTAATGAAGTTCCTTATATTTTGATAAAATTTTGTTTTAATTATGAGCCCAGCTTACATATTTAATGTTGAATCTGGGTGAACATTCATACATTATTCAAGTTGTCTAGAGAATGAATAAATCATGATTGGATTAGTTTATCATAGTATTACAAAACACCACTGGAAATGGAACCTAAAGCTATTTAGTAAATGCAGAGGAAGGAAAGAAACTTGGAGGCTTCTTATGAAAGGACCTCATCTGTCCATATCAACTGTGCTCAACATGATGGCAGTCCCTAGTGTCCGAGACTGTCTCCAGTATATCGTGCTGGATAGGCACTTTATGTGAGAAGAAAAAATGACAGTGGTTAGAAAAATGGAAAATTACAAGCTACAAATGACTGTCAATAACTTCTAATTTTGAACAGACTCCTATTTAAAGAGGAACACATATTTTTATAAAACTTACTTTAAAAAGTTACTTCAAATGTCTCATCTTGAAAAAACATTTTTTTAAAATGGAGATTGCTTTAATAAGCACAATTTCTGTTCATAGATTATGGGTTGACTCCAAGGGAGATCTTTGTTGACCTGTCGGGTGGTGATGTGTATACAGAAACTTTTTAATACCCAATGTGATCTTGGCTCTATTAGACCACCATGCCTGTGACACAAGAGAATTAAAAACAATGCTGTTCATTAGGCTGAAAAGACAGGGGACGGGATGGGAAACCAGAAGAGGACAGAGGTCAAGGGAACAGTAACTCTGGTCTATATTCAGGCTCCCGCTGTGAAGGACAAAGAGCCTTTCTATACTGTTAATGTCATAAGGTGTGAGCAAAGCAAGTAACTTAAGTGTAACCTGTTAACCGTGCACAGTGCCTCAGGGTATCCTGGAAGTGTGTGGGTATCATTCTCAACAGTAAAGCATCTCAAAAAAGGACTGAGAAATGTGAGCTATAAAGAAGCCATGTTTGTGCTACCCTAAAGTCATCATATACAAAAAGTTAAAAACACTTCGTCTGCACATCACACAATAATAAATTTTTTTGTAGAACAATTTTTATACATATAGATAAAAACATGGAAAACTAAAGAGCCATAAAATGACGTTGCTAATGCAAATCATGGTGTAAATTTGAGTTACTTTAGGAACAAGTTAAAACAGTAATTTACAATACACTGAAGCTACCCACAAATTGCTTTCCCCAAGGGATACATCTTCAAAGCAAAGCTGTCAGCTGCACCTTGCAGAAGTAATACAACGTAAAGTAGAAGTAAATGTCTCCTTCCAAATAATTCACCTTCGTCAAGCATCACAGATTTAATTTATGGTTCAAAAACAAGAAATTACAGAAAAACGTTAATAGCTTTTCACTGCTTTATATACTAATTTAGAAGTCATGAGGATTTACTTGTTTGCTGATGCAAGGCACTTTTCTTTGGGGGTTTCATATTGAAGAAACAGTGCTACATTGGTTTGGTCTACTTTGAACCATTTTGGACAAGAGTTAGAGCTAGGCAACTCTGAAAAGACCGAGTCTACATTTGGCTTAAACAGCAAGTGGAAAAAGTCATGTGGAAAACATAACACTATCCTTATTTTTGAGTATCTGGTTCTAGAAAGTAAGACCTCTTTGATCATTACAACTTTTCTCATTTAGAATAAGGGAGACAACTGGAAAGGAAGTATTAACTGTATTAAATTAGTAAAGTAGGCTAGTTGCTAAAGTCATGATTTAAAGATACGGGACCAAGAAGTTTAAAAAAATGGTAATCAAGTTACTGAATTATACTAAAAAATGTGGACAAGTTCTACATTTTGTTAATGTTTCTGTAAGAGGCTCCGTCATAAAATTGAACTGTAAAATTACTTTAAATGTAATATATAACACAAAATGAATTTTTAGGAAACATTAGGAAATTTGTTATAAATTATCCAAAACCTATAAACAAATCCCCCTAACTTGTATTTTGTTTAAAGTAATAACTTTATATCATACAAATAAATTTCAAGTATGAAAAGTGCATTATTGCAATAATACCTCTTTGCAAGTCCAAAATTCTTGGTTTATAATAAAACCATAGTTTTTTTTTTTTAAAGTAAACCCATCGTCCATCAGCGCCATCTACTGCAGAAGTCCCACATCTTAACTTGTTGCTCAACAAGTTGCAGAGAAACATGTCTGGAAGCAACGTATAGTTGAAAAGAAAGTATTTGTGTGTTTACCATTTCACATTATCATCACTAGGATCCTCTCCTTTCTAGATGGAAGCTCACACCCATGTAACAGTCCTCATAGTCCAGCGATCCTGTGCAATAACAGTCCTCACAGGTCAGCCATTCTGTGCGGTTGCCACTTGCATGTTCCCAAAGTCGTCATCATCTTCATATGTTCTCTTCACACTACCTAAAGGTTATTGAATGAACATACAGTGAAAACTTACAGAAACTCACATTAGGATACTACAAACAGCAAAAATTTGTTCTACCAAATGATATTATATTAGCATTATGAAAATGTCATGCTTGAATTTACAGCACGCTTAAGTTATGTTGTGTCATGAAGATAAAGTTACTTTGGCAACTGAACATCTTGTATACATAGAAAACTTTTCAGCAGTCAGGGGTACATTAAAATCTGACTGCCGCCTGGGCTGGAGACATGGCTCAGTGGTTTAGAGCACTGATTGCTCTTCCAGAGGTCCTGAGTTCAGTTCCCAGCACATGGTGGCTCACAACCATCTGTAATGGGATCCGATGCCCTCTTCTGGTGTGTCTCAAGATGACAGTGGCAGTGTACTAATAGAAGTAAAATAAATATTAAAAAATAATAATTAAAAATCTGATTATCACCAACTCTATGCTTTGTAGGCAACATACATATATCCTAAGACACCACATTTAGTAGCTGAGTTTGTGTTCATAAGATCTTTAGATATTGTTCTGTTCACACAGTTATAGTTATGAAGAGAACAGTTGAAAATATTTTTCTGCTATTGCTGTGGCTTTATCATCCAGACCTATAGATTAGGAGCAAGGAAAGTATACATCAAATAAGAGATCCATTTTACTCCTTATACCAGAGTCTGCTCTACAAAAATATCCCATCAAGAATAAAAGTTATCCTTGTGTGCCGTGTAATTATATTCAGAAAGAAGTCTTGTGGAGGGGACGGCTAAAGGACAGTTAAATGGCAGCTGTCTGCGCTCTGTGACTAATGACATGGCTGCAGATTTGGAGTTGTGTTAAGTCATAATGTAGTCCAGACTGCAGATTTTTTTGTTTTGTTTGTTTTTGAGACAGGGTTTCTCCACGTAGCCCTGGCTGTCCTGGAACTTGCTCTCTAGACCAGGCTGGCTTCGAACTCAGAAATCCTCCTGCCTCTGCCTCCTGAGGGGTGGGAGTGTACCACCATTCCCTGGCTCAGGCTGCAGATTCTAACAAAGCTGGCGCTTCATTAGACCACGAGTAAGAATGTAATATAAAACCAATGGAGTAAGGTAGAAGAAAACCCCCAGCACAGTGCTTCTCCAGGAGGGGCTGGGGGAGTAGGGTCAACAGCTTCATTTAAGGAGATGGCATCTAAGTTAGGAGTAAGAATAGGGAAGAGCAGTGTCATGCGCTGTATTAAGTGTAACACCTGAACGGCCATGGTGACCTTTGCTACCTGTGGCTCATGCTCACTTTGGACCCCCCGGGTTACACTTCGGTAGGAATAGTCAATAAGTCTCTAGCTAAACAAAAACACCATCCCATCAAAACAGATAAATCTGACCACAGTGTACAGAACACACGAAGATAATCTGGCTAAGAGGTTCATGATGACCTAACGAGCCTTTGTTTAAAGTACTATTCAGAAGGAAGTGTGTTCTAAAGATGCTGATAAGCGTCGTGTTTAAACAGAGGCTCTCGAGAGGGACCAAGGGTAACTGGGAAGCCACACTCACAGAAGGAGCACGTGGCCTGAGTCTGAGCAGGACAGAGCAGGACAGAGCAGGACAGAGCAGTGGTGCTTTCTGCACTTGTGCTTCGGGCAGCTCGGCAGCTGGCACACAGCTCTTACACACAAGAGCAGCAGGGGCTTGGGAAGGGAAGAGGAGAATCTGACAGTTTGCTTAGACTATTACCTATGAAAACAAGTGAATTGGATCGTAAAAAGAGAGGTCAGATCAAACAGTAGTAGTAGGTGGGTATGGTGACACACACTTTTAATTCCAGCATTTGAGAGGTAGAGAGGTTCACAACTTGTGGGAATCAGTTCTGTCCTATACCATGTGGGTCCAGGGGACCAGAAGGCTATCAGGTTCAGGAACAAGCACAGTAGGCAGGTTGAGTTCCAAGCTAGCCTGAACTACATAGCTAATTCCAGGCCAGCTGGTGCTACAGAGTAAGAAGGATGACTTAGCAGTTAAGAACTCACTGCTCTTACAGAGGACCTAGGTTTTGTTCCTAGTATTTACTTGGTAGCTTACAACTGCCTAGAACTCTAGTTCCAGACATCTGTTGCCACCTTCTGATCTTCTCAGAAACCTGGCATGCACGTAGTGTATGTATGTGTATATACATGCAGGCAAAACACTCATAAAAAGAAAGCTTAAAAACAACAAAAACCTCAAAATAGGAGCAAAGAGAAATTGAGGTAACCTGAATTACACTGTTTTATGTATTAATCACCTCTTTCATTTTGTGCTGGGACAAGCTCTTGCTATGATCTTTGTGCCTCTATCACCCAGGGCTGAGATATAGGCATATGTTGCCATATCCAGCAACTGCATTTTTAGTGTTAGCCAAGTTATCCAGAGTGGTCTTATTTTTTTTTTTTTTTTTTTCAGAGCTGGGGACCCGAACCCAGGGCCTTGCGCTTGCTAGGCAAGCGCTCTACCACTGAGCTAAATCCCCAACGTCCCCCCAGTGGTCTTATTTTAATCTTTATAATAGCTATACAATGTAACAGACTTAAAATTACACACAGTAGATATGATTTTCAACTGGCTAATATAAGTGGCTACGCATTATAGTTTACACATAATAATAAACAGTACATGTACTATTTATTCATTAGACTGCTAAGCCTTTGAAACTCTTTCGTTTACTCAGAGTTTCTAAACAGATAGCTCACAAGTATGTGAAACATGTAATAGATGCTTCTTTTTTCCTTCCTTCACCATTACCTTTCTCTTCAGTTTTCTACAAAACAAACCAAGCCCTTACCTGTAGTACCAGAATGAACAGATAAAGACCTTTCTATCTGGAGTGGTGACATCATCTGTATTGTTAATTTTGCTAAGTAGATGGCTTCATATTCCTGAAAAAAAGATGTTAAGTAGCTCAGATTCAAGATGAATGTGTACATTTGTAGTCTTAGTTTAGACAAAGGGCTAGTACCATACTCTTACAAAAGGAATGGAGGTTCACAGTTCCTACCTGGCAACTGTCAGTTACTGATAATTAGAAACCAAGTTGTGCCAATAGCTCGCTGCCAGACATAATGTATCTTCTGCCACAGGGCATTAACTATAATGGTCTAATTCTACATGTTAATATAGCACAAAGAATAGAGGGACCCAAAACTTAAACCTGCAATTTTATTAAATGGTTCTAAAAAAATCAATAAAAACAAAATTATTTTTTCCCAGGTTCCCTGAACAAGTTTATCTTCCCCTTCTCACAAAGACTTTGTGAAAGGCCCCAAGTCCTCTGAAATAGGTAACTGTTCCTTCCTTTTGCAATCTTCAACCTACCATCCCTGAAGCCCGAGCAGCAGAGACTTCTTGCTCCATCACTAGTCCTCTCCTTTGCTAGTTTTACTTCCAAATCCTCTGTATGCCTGAGTGCTGCAGTGTTCTGCCTTTAAAATGTTTTTCCTTTTTCCTCTTCATCCTCCTCCTCCTGACAGAATCTTAAACAAAGAACTGAGGCTGGCTTCCAATGTGCTATTTAGCCAAGACTGGCCTTGATCTTTGATCTTGAGATTGCAGGTGTATTGATAGCATACTCGGCAAATTTGACTTCATCCAATACTCCTTTACCCTGCTACTAGGAACTGAACCTAAAGCCTTGTCCAGGATAGCAAGCTAGGTGAGAAAGCAGTCTGCTGCTAGCTATACTCCCCATTCTTTTTTGTTTTTTTAAGATTTATTTATATTTATTATAAGTACACTGTAGCTGTCTTCAGACACACCAGAAGAAGGCATCAGATGCCACTATGGATGGTTATGAGCCACCATGTGGTTGCTAGGATTTGAACTCAGGATCTCTGGAAGAGCAGTCAGTGGTCCTAACCACTGAGCCATCTCTCTACCCCTAAAAGCTGTTTGTTTGCTTTCACTAGTCTTGAACTCACAGCAATACGCTTACCTTTGCTGCCCAAGCAGGGATTAAAGGTATGTACCACCACTGTCCAGTCATATTCCCCAGTCTTAATCCACACTCTTTCTTCTATTGATCTCAGCCAGAAGAGCTTTCCTCTCCTTACATACAGGAGTCTGTCTCCTGAACACATGCACACGACTGTCTATTCCCTCTCCATTGCTTTTGAAATTGATAGGACCAAATTTTCTGGTGCTATCAGTTTAATGCTCTGTATCAGAAAACCAAATCAAACAACAAAATGTCTCGATTTCATTCTGTAACCTATCCCTTCTTATAGTTTCCTCTGTATTAGTGATGTCCAATCAAAAATTTTTATCCCACTTTTTTTCTGATACCTTAGTGAGAGCTGCAGTGGTCCACACTACTCTCTGAGCTTTGCCTGGCCACCCAAAGATGACAAGAAGAAGGATACCAGAAAGCCAAAAAAGACAAAAACCCAGTAAATAAATCTGGTGGCAAGGCCAAAAAGAAGTGGTTCAAAGGCAAAGTTTAGGACAAGCTGAACAATCTGGTCCTGTTTGACAAAGCTACATCTGACAAACTCTATAAGTATGTTCCCAAATATAAGCTATTACTCCAGCTGTGCCTTTCAATAAAGCCAGCACCTGACCTCACTCTTCCCTCTGCTGCCACCTTTGTTTAAACCAACCTTTTAATTAGTCTTATTAATTTAATCTGTGTGTATGTAGGATGTGCTGCTACAGCACGTGTGTGGAAGATAAGAGTACAGATGTGTGGAGTTGGTTTTTTTTTTTTTTTTTTTTTTTTTTTTTTTAAGATTTATTTATCTATTATATATGAGTACACTGTAGCTGTCTTCAGACACACCAGAAGAGGGCATCGGATCCCATTACAGATGGTTGTGAGCCACCATGTGGTTGCTGGGATTTGAACTCAGGACCTCTGGAAGAGCAGGCAGTGCTCTTAACCACTGAGCCATCTCTCCAGCCGGTTTTCTTTTACCTTTACAGGGACTCCAGGGATCAGAGTCCCATCCTTAGGTGTGTACTGTCACACGCTAAGTGCCTTTACTCACTAAACCATCATCAGTTCTCAGTCTCTCGACTCACCAATAACACGTCCTTTCACTTCCTTCTGACAGTTGCCCTCAATTTTCTCTATGCTTTGCACAGACAGTCGTAGCCAGGATGACCTGAGAAAGCACTCCTCCACTTGAGTGTCAACTATGTGGAGGTTAGAGACGGCTCAGGGATTAGGAGTACTGCCTGCTCTCTCGGAGGACCCAAAGGGCCTGGGGTTCAGTCCTTAGCACCAATGTGATGGGTTACAGCCACCCGTAACCCTAGTCCAAGGTAGCCAAGGGCACCAGGCACAAACTTGTTACACAAACACTCAGGTCGACAAAACACCCATGTGCATTAAAAATAGAGTAGCACTGCAACCCCAGGTAGGGCTACAGCATGAGACATTACACATTGTTTCTTCAAGATATGTTATTAGGATTATACAAGAGACTTTTACATGACTCTTTTTTTTTTTTTTTTTTTTTGGTTCTTTTTTTTTTGGAGCTGGGGACCGAACCCAGGGCCTTGTGCTTCCTAGGCAAGCGCTGTACCACTGAGCTAAATCCCCAACCCCTACACTTGACTCTTACACACTACTAAATTTTGATTTTATTATATTATATCCTACTTTTTAAAGTACAAAAATATACTGTAAAAGTGAATGTTTTAATACAAGGTAAAAAAAAGCAAAGAAACTTAGTGTGCGCTGGGTACAACAGACCTAACAATAAGAAAAACTAAAACAAACAATAAAAAAAGCTGCCATTCTTAGCATATAGTGACTATCCCTTCATTTTGAAATTTTCTGGACTTTGGAACACTTGAATAGACTTCATTGGCTTCAGAATCCCTAATCCAAAAATAAGCACTCAAAAGGTTTTTTTTTTTTTTTGGTTGAAGCATTTATGGTTTCACATTAAGAGATGTTCAACCTGTACTTGAACTAAACACTTATATCACAGTCACCATGGGGGCAGGAGAATCATTCCATTTTCTACCTTGTGTATAATTACTTTCTTATTTTAAAAATGCATTGATTGGGGGAACATGTCTGCAGTGTGTATGAAGGTCAGATGACAATTTGGTTCTTTTCCACAAGTACCTCAACCCTTTAGTAAAACCATCTCTTTTTCCCTCTCTCTACCGTGTATTTAAGAATGTACCTTTAACCCATTTTCTTGGTAACTGCAACTATAGCCCAGATTGGCTTGGAATTCATGGCAATCCTCCCACCTCAGGTCCTTGAGTGCTGGAGTACAAGTGTGAGCCATCAGGACCAATTTAAAAAAAAATTTTAGGGGTTGGGATTTGGCTCAGAGGTGAAGCGGCTTGCCTAGCAACCCAAGGGCCTGGGTTCGATCCCCAGCTCTGAAAAAAAAAAAAAAAAAAAAAAAATTTTTTTAAAAAAGAAAAAAAAACAAAAAACAAAAAACAAAACAAAACAAAAAAACAAGGTTGGGGATTTAGCTCAGTGGTAGAGCGCTTGCCTAGCAATCGCAAGGCCCTGAGTTCGGTCCCCAGCTCCGAAAAAAAGAAAAGAAAAAAAAACAAAAAACAACAACAAAAAAATTTTTTTAAAGGCTGGGTGAAGTGGTGCACGCCTTTAATCCTAACACGCAGAGGCACAGGCAGAGGCAGGCAGAGCTCTGTGAATTCCAGGACAGCCAGAGCTACATAACAACAACAACAACAACAACAACAAATTTAAATAAAGATATAAACTGGAATAATATCAGATTAGTCAGATTATAATAATACCAAGTATTTAGAAAGTAAATTCTATACCTAAGCTGTATAGACAAGCCATTTTAATCATCCTACACTCTGCCTTAAACAGAGTGGACATAGGAGTTCATTACCTGAAGTTGGTGGACAAATCCAGCATTAGGATTAATACAAAATCTCCTTTCTTGGACATAAGCAAATGCATCTCTGAAAATGGAGGAATAAAAATTAATATGATGGACCTATTTCATGAAATAATCTAATTTTTTTTTTCATTTAGAATTTATTTGAAGGTGGGCGGAAGATGGTAGTGCGTGCCTTAAATCCCAGCACTCAGGAGGCAGAGGCAGGTGGGTATCTGAGTTCAAGGCCAGTCTGGTCCACAGGGTGAGTTCTAGGACAGTGGGGGCTACACAGAGAAACCCTGTCTCAAATAAATCAAAAAGGAATTTATTTGAAATATACCCTAAGGCTGGGGACAGAACTCCTTAGCTAATGCAAGGCTCTGGGTTCGATTCCCAACACAGTAGGGAAAAAACCTGCAACATTAAAAACCACCTAAATAATCTGCCAAAACAGTAGACAATAGTCATAATATAGAGAGGTGATGTGTCATGGTGGAGAGAAGTTAGGCCAACTAAATTCACAGTTCCCAGGCTCACCACCACCTCTAACGGGGAGCCTGCTCCATTTTCCCTCACTGGCAAAGCAGGCATTGTGATGCGGCTTCTGGAGGACTGCTGTGAAGATGAGAGAAGTGCAAAGCATGCAGCATACTTGTCACAGGCATAAACATTACATGAGAAGTGAACTTCATTGTGTTATAAAGCTTACATGTGAAATCTAGTAGTAAACACAATGGATCAAGAGGTTATGAATATTATGACAAGATCCTAAATAATAAGGAAAATATTTTTCAACTATTTGCATTCAAATATTTAAGAATTGTATCTTTTTTTTTTTTTTTAACAAATTTACACATGTACACACTGTGTTCTAATTTCCCCTCTTCTCCTCATCCCTATGACCCTTGCCTCCTCAGTCTACCAGTCCTTTTCTGGCATTAATCACGTTTGGTGTTGTGAGCCTGTTGTGTAGCAGCTTCCTTTAAGTTTGCACTGTTCCTTCCTACAGGGAAGCCAAGACAAGCAACTCAAAAGCTCTAGGAAGTTCCTGAAACTGACCAGATGTAGAAGCCCTTCTCTCTCTCCATAGTAAAGAGTAAAAACTGATGCAGTCACTCTCAGACATGCCAAGCTGCTTCAAAGAGGCAGATAACCATTAAGTTGCCTGAAAGAGTTTTACACTCAAGGACTAAGTCACATGGAAAGAACATTCTCCAACCAGTTGAATATGTTCCAGATTCCTGCTTTTGTGCGCTGTACCAGGCATGGGTGGGCTTTGGTGATGCAACTGCCTTTGACTCATTTCTGTTCCTCTAAGTAATTCCTCACCCATATTTCCATCATTAACCTCAATAAAATTCATTGGTTCACCAAGTTGGGCTGTGGTGATACCCATACTTTGGTCTATTATAAGCTTCATATCTGAAGTGAGTAGACGTGTACTGAATCTCCACAGGAAAATCTTGTCACTCAGTAGACCCATTTAATGTGTGACTTTTTTTTCTTTTCTTTTCTTTTTTTCACAGCTGGGGACCGAACCCAGGGCCTAGCAAGCGCTCTTCCACTGAGCTAAACCCCCAACCCCTAATGTGTGACTTTTGATTGAAACTATCTACTGGAGCCTATGGGATCATCAATGTTGGTAACTGACAGGCAAGTTTTCTACTCTGTCATAATCTGTCAGAAGCAACTACTTAAAACACAATTAAGTGTATGAGAGCTTTGCTTATACCATGTCTGTGAGTGTGTATGTGAGTGTGTATGAGCGTGTGTGAGCGTGTGTGAGCGTGTGGTCTCTGCAGGAGGCCAGAAGAGTGTTGAATTCCCTGAAACTGTTAACAAAGTTACAAATCTCCATGGTTTGCTCGGTACTGAAGCCAGGTCCCCAGCCATTTCTCCAGCCCCAAGAGATAAATAAACTTTTCTGTTTGGAAGTGATAAAAGAGTGAAGACGAATTCTAGCTTTCTTAAGACTATGAAAGGTAATACTGTATACTAGTTTGATCTTTATTATGTAGTTCTTCCTCTCTTTACAGAATGTAAAAGGTAATTTTGATGTGAAAGATCACCCTGATTTATAAGAGGATGCTACAGACAATTCCTAATTACTTGTTTCTTTTCTTACAGGGGCTTGATTTGAAGCCTTGAATGTGCAGACCAGGCTTCCACTTGAGTCGATAGGAATCCTACTTCCATCTGCTGAGTATTTTGATTACAGGCATATTCTACTATACCCAGTAGATGTCAACTGAAGTAAAATAAACACTGACATTTGCATTCAGGGTTTTTCAGGTGAAACTAACTAATTCCCTAACGGTAAGCAGTTTTCCAGTTTTGCCTGATCAACTATGACTATCTATAAAATATCTATCTATATTAAGCCTTACATTCCTAACTATTTAATCCATTTAAGTGAGAGTGAACTGTTGCTAGGTTTGAGTATGTTAGCTTACCTGTACTTCATCCCAAATGTCTCCATGATGTATGCAATAACAAAGGCGGCACTGAAGACAGAGAACAATTAGATAATACAATCCATAACTAAACACAAGAAACAAAGATTATCTAGATTCATTGATGTCAAGGCGATACATGATTGGACAGTAGAGACTGGAGGGACAAAGTTTTTGTAAGGCAGGAGAGGGGAGGAAGGAGAGATCAAGATAAAGTCTACGGAGGAAGATGGTTCAGATTTAGGTGAACTAGATTGGTTTTATCTTGTCTAGGTGGGCGGTTTATATCTTTATTAATTGGCAGTGAATTTATTGTGTAATGAATTGTGGACTAAGAATTTAACATGTAAGTCTAATTGCTAAATTACAAGTTTCTGGAACTTTGATTTACCAGGCTAAAGAGGACGGCGTGTGAAAGGGGCTGAGAGGCAGCTGGAGTGTGTGGATCTGGTTCTGTGTGTGCGCGTGTGCGTGTGCGCGTGTGTATGCGAGGCGTGGTAACTGCCGCCTAGGGGACTGCACGAGAGGGCATTTAATGGGAGAAAGCCAGGAGTGGGCAGCTTGCGGACTGCGTGGAAGAGTAGCAGACCCCGAGAGTAAGTAGACCTGGCTCACAGGAACTGATAGCGAACATTCCTCTTTAATTTTTGCTGAAACATCATACCTTCTAGAGATACCTGCATTCCCATGGACGAGAACTTTTCCTGAAAAAGTTTAAACAAGAGTTAGTCATCTAAAAAATAAGAATTCAAATGTAAAATATACTCAAACCACATATCAGGGTACGGTGAGTCTTCCTTAGATATTTTATTTCATGTACTTGTCACTTAGCTACTAATTTTCCAGTCTTTATTTTAATAATGTAGAGAATACAATGGATTTTAGGAGAAACTGAAATTTAGGTGGAAAAAATTTTGAAAGCATAAGATGAAGTTAAGTAGCTGGGGAAATGTACATTTGAATATCATCTACTATATACAAATAGAATTTCTCTATCCTACAGTCAGAAAACCTATCAATTGTAACAAAAATTCCTAAAGATAAAACAAATACTACTGCCTGGAGAGATGGCTTAGTGGTAAGAGCACCTGTGGCTCTTGCAGAGGACCGGGTTTAATTCTCAGCATCCACAGGGCAGCTCACAACCGTCTGTACTCCAGTTATAGGGGATAAGATGACTTCTTCTGGCCTCTGTAGGCCGCAGGCACACATATAGTACACATACATACATGTAGATAAAATACTCATACACACAAAAACAAATCTTTAATAACAGAAAAAAATTTACCTCCATTTTGTAAGCTTCCATCAATAAACTCTTTAGTCTGAGGATAAGAGAGACTGTATTAGAAAAAGCATGTAGAGGGGTGTGGGAAAAAAAAAAAAAAAAAAAAAGCATGTAGAGAAGGTGAACATATAATACAGTAAAACAAAAGGAGGCTGAAAGTTACAGAGCAACACCTAATCTTTAAAAACACAACTCTTAGGGCTGGCGAGATGGCTCAGCAAGTAAAGGCCTGACCTACGCTCCATCCGGGACACATGGTAGAGAGAACAGACTCCAAAATCTGTCCTCTGATCTTCATATGCACACCATGGCACACACAAGTGTGTGCATGCACAAACACAAATAAAAAATGTAATATAATTAAAAACAAACATCAATGAGGGGACTGATGAGATGGCTCGGTGGTTAAAAGCACGACCAGGGGTAGGTTCCTAGGACTCATACGATGGCTCACAACCATCCCCAACTCCACTTCTAGAGGATCCAGTACTTTCTTCTGATTTCTGTGGGCTCTTGTACCCATGTGATACAAATACATACATTCAGGCAACATATATAAGTATCAACAAAAAAACCTCAATGACACAAATTTTAAAGGTTATTTATTTATTTATTTATTTTGGTTCTTTTTTTCGGAGCTGGGGACCGAACCCAGGGCCTTGCGCTTCCTAGGCAAGCGCTCTGCCACTGAGCCAAATCCCCAACCCCTTAAAGGTTATTTTTTAAATACCTTACTTTCATTATAAAGTAAATCCTACATTTTTTTCAGTCATAATGAAGTAGAAATAGTTTTACAATCTAAATTATTAGGCTCAAATCATAAATTGTAAGTGATATTAAATACTGATACTTACCATAGGGAAAAAACGTATTATGTTTTCAACTGGATTATCAGCAATATCCAAGACTAGATACCTGGAAACAAAGCACTCATGGTAAATATACTCAGATCAATCCCCACACAAAAACGTGAAGTTTTAAAATAAAACTAACATCCATTTATAATGAGACATCATTCTTAATTACATTTCCACCCCAATGATCTTCCATGTAAGCAACTCATCTGTGTGATGACTGTGCAATACAATTTGACTTTTTGGTTGAACAATAATTTATTGAGATCCCTCCCTCCCAGCCTCAACAGTTTCTCCGCTTGTAGATCTTGTCTGCTAGTTCCAGGAAGATGGACTGGACAGAGCACTGCTCTGTGAGATGCTGAGGTGGTTCTGTCTGTCTTCCGTATACTTGAAGAACAAACACACTCTGCAGACCTCACACAGTGCTTTCACCTGGGCCACCTTTTCTAGGTCCTTCTGCCCAGAATTCTCATCCAAGACCTGCTGCAGTTGGGGAGTGGTCTGTAGCAGACACTGAACCGCCAGCCAGCTGCATCTGTTGTCCTGGATGTCAGTGCTGACCTTTCTGTCACACAGGTGTCTCCATGGGGATCAAGGGAGTCATCCTGGACCTGAAAGAACTCGCCCATCTCCAGCAGGATCTTCATGGAATTAGCATGTTCCTTCTCCCCACCAATCCCTGCCAGGCACATAGCAGCTGTGATAGGCAGGTAGAAAGAGTAGAGGCTGTCTTGTACTTGACAATAGATTTGTACCTCTTTTCAGTGTGTCTACTAAGATCCACATGGCCTTGGGGTGCTGTGATGAGGTCGAGAGTCTGCCTGGTCTCAGTTTGATGTAACTCTACAGAAAGAATAGGGCTGCTCCCTGCAGGAGAACTTCAGCAGGTGGCAGATGGAGGCTTCCAGAAGCAGAGCATCGTTGATGGCATCCAAGCCTATGCCTGGCTTCTGATACCAGCAGATTTGTGAGTGAGGCGAGTGAGGGAAGAGTTCATGATGTCATCTGACATGAGGAAGAAAGCCTGGAGCAGTCCTACACACCAGCCCACAGCCAGAGCCCACTCAAGATTCTCAGCATCCTGTTTCCTTGGCTCCAACACTTCCTTGAAGGCCTGTACCACCATCAGACCCCAACTGAACTTGCCTCCTACAGCACTGCACGCCAGGACTTCCTTGAGTCGGGTAATAGTCTCTGGGTGTCCCAGTTCATCCTCAGTCAGCACCTTGACAATCTGGGAGAAGTGCTGGATGAAATTCTGCTTTTCTTGGTTATAAGCATCCAATTTCTGATCCCCATTCATTCTGATAGAGGAACTAAATGCTCTGTGCTTTAGTGTGCATTCTCTTGGGCTTGTTTGTTTTCTTCAGGATAGGTTCTTGGTGCAGTTCTAGCTGCTCTGGAACTTGCTCTGTAGACCAGGCTGGCCTCAAACGCTACAGATCCACCTGCCCCCGTCTCCCACGTACTGGGATTAAAAGCATGCAAGTTTGACTAAGCTTGACTTTTTAAGCTACTCTTTATTCTATGAGCTCCATTTCCCTGTATGTTTTTACTATGAGAAGATTTGAAAATTTTTTATTAGTTTTTTGAGAATCTCAATAGATGAATACAGTATATTTTGATTATATTAATTTTCCATTCGTTCCCCCATATTTCTCTAGGACAGAGGCTCTCCATCCTCCTCTCAAACTTCACACTCCTTTAAAAAATTTTTCATTTTTTTTCTCTTTCTTTTCTCTTTTTTTCTATGTAGCTCTGGCTGTTCTGGAACTCTGCCTCCCCAGTGCTGGGATTGTGTGCTATTACTAAGGTGTCATAATCTTTAAAAAGGACTTTATTATGTGAAGGAGTATTTGGCTTGCAAGTGTGCCTGCTACCCAGGAAAGCCAGCAAGGGCACCTGGATCCCTTCAAACTGGAGTTATAATGGTTGTGAGCTACCATGTGCATGCTGGGAACCAAACCCAAGAGCAGCCAGTACTCTTATAACCACTGAGCTATTTCTCCTGCCCCTGATAATTTTTTTTTCTTTTTTTCGGAGCTGGGGACTGAACCCAGGGCCTTGCGCTTGCTAGGCGAGCGCTCTACCACTGAGCTAAATCCCCAACCCCCTGATAATTTTTGATAATCATAAAAAGTGAAAAATAATTTTCAAAGTATATCTCTAGGAACTGTGTCATAGATTTATGGTGTGTAAGAACATTTAAAGCCTTACAACATGTGATAGTCTGGTATAAAATGTTTATTTAATTAAAACAAAATCCATAAGCAGTAAAAAGAGCTTCACAGTGAATCTAGAAAATTAGAACAAAAAGTCCATATACTCTCACTCCTATTTCCCATCTCTATCAATCTATCCCCTGTGAGTTGGCGGGAAGATGACTCTCTAGCGGTCTGATGTTACCTACCTATCTTTGCACCTTCAGAGGACACTTCAAAGGAAGCTTTATGTTTGATTGTGGGAGAGGGAGTTAAACAACAAAATGGTGTGGTGGCTCAGTTCTCTAGTTCTGGCAGTTGCGGGGCAAGGCAGGAGGCTCCAGGCTGCCTGAGCTACTAAGATTCCAGTTTCAAAAAAAACCAAACAAGAGGTGGAGAGATGACCTGGTGGTGAGGAGCATGTGCTGCTCCTGTCCTGGGGCTTCACAACTGTCTGCAACTTCAACTCCAGGACACTGGAGGCTCTGAACCCAAGGGCACTCACATGCACATACCACACATCTATACATAATCAAAAATAATACATCTTTTTAAAAAGTATGGTGAAACACTGAGTCAACCATTCATTGTTTTGAATTGGCATCAGATCCCATTACAGATGGTTGTGAGCTACCTGGGGGTTGCTGGGAATTGAACTCAGGACCTCTGGAAGAGCAGTCAGTGCTCTTAACCACAGAGCCATCTCTCCAGCCCCAGTTATACTCATTTGTATGATTAGTAAAGCAAAGCATTACAATGTTTTTAACATTTGGCTGACATATCCTAAGTTTAAAAAAAATATTTCTAACACATACTTTTAGATAGATACAGAATATCTCTATAAAGATATTGAAAAACAATTGGTAGCAGTTCTCTCCCAATAAGCATTTGCCTTTTGTTTTTAGCATGTGTAATGCCGTCTTTGCTACTGTTGTATTATTTGTCTTATTAGTCAGCTTCAATTTGGAGTCCAGCCTCCTAAGTGGTAGGATTATAAGACTGTATCACCAAATCCAGCTTATTTTTTAAATGAACCTAAAATAACAAATAGTAAGAATTTTAATGATTCAGCTGCAATAATTAGAAGATAAATGAGAAAGCTAGAAATATATGAAAAAGTATTTAACTCTACTAGATTGAAACAAATTTCAGTATCTTATAACTGTATCTTGGAGAGACACTGAGGAGACAGTCACACTTGACAGTGAAATATAAACGGAGGGCAGTCTGCGATACTTATTAAAATGTCTCGTGCTCATCTTCTTAGAGCCAACATTTCTATAAATTTACTCTATCAGTATATTCACATATAAACTAAGTAACATGCTCAAGGATGGTCACTGCATATCTAAGGAATGCATAACAAAGTCTGCAAATATAGAAATGCCCAATAAGACATTGACTGAGGCTGGATATGGTATACACACATGTAATCTTGTCTTTAGGAAGCAGAGGCAGGACAATCATTCATTCAAGACCAGCCCTGGCTACATAATAAGACCCTGTCACAGACAGACAAACAGAATATATAAAGGTTTCAGGGAAGACCAAGGAGATAGCTCAGTGGGTAGTGCACTAGCCATGAGTATGGGGGCCTGAGTGTTCAAATTCCCAGAACCATATAAAAAGCTTGGTAGGGAGATAGAGAAACAGCTCAGTAGTTAACTGGCTGCTCTTCCAGAGGACTGAGATTTGATTCCCAGCATCCAAATGACAGCTCAGAAGTATAATTTCAGTTCCAGAGGATCTGATGCCCTCTTCAAATCTCCAAGCACAAAATGATACACTGACATACATACAGGCAAGATCCCCTTACATGTAAAATAAGTTTTTATCCAATATATTTTGATCACATTCTTCCCATATCCTCTATACCTCCATTCCCAATCATTTTCAGCTCTTTCCCTATTAAAGACAGACAGGCACACACACACACAATGAGAATCAAAACAAGTAAACAAAGTCCAACAAGACAAAATACACCAAAGGAAAACAAAAAGCACACAAATAATACGGAATTTATTTCTGTGTTGAACAAATGTTTCTGGGCATGGGGCCTGCCCTGAACTGTAACTAATGAAAAAAAAAAAGCTAGGTATGGGGGCTAGAATGATATTCAATTTGGTTCCTACATCCATGTCTGGATCTATAACTACGTCTGTAACCATCCCCTTTAAGTCCAGTTCCAGGGGCATCTGTGCTTATGTGCCCATATCCATAGAAAGACAAACACACACATAATTAAAAATAGTATCTTGAAGAGAAAGACAAGGTTTGGGAACTCAAGATCTCTAATCCCAGTACTCTAATGGCAAGATGGGAGGCACAGATTTCAGGGGACTCCCCTGAAGCCTGTGGGCCAAACTAATGTAGCATATGTTACTGCAAACAACAAAAGACCAATCTCGATTCAGTTGTTTCTTGACCTCCGTATGTTAGCAGGGGTGGGGGCCAACTCAGAAACTATTAAGTCAAAACAACCTGATCTACAGGAATATGCTTCTGAATAGACACAATGAAGAAGAAATCGCAGGTGCCTTTGAGGAAGGGACTGAGTATCTAGGAGGAAAGGAGTACAGAAAAACATTCTAAAATTATGAACAAGATTTAAATATTTTACATAAATTCTGTTATATACCATATAGCTGATACTTAGGAAATAGCTGAAAGTTATATTATGTAACAACCTTGAAACAAAATCATTACAGGACAGGGAAAATGCTAACCTAGCATGCTTGAGGCTCTGGGTTTAATCTCAAAACACTTTGAAGACCAGTAACAATAATAAAACAACACTGCATGTTTTATCCTTAACATTTTTTCTATAAAGCACAGCAACAATTCTTACCTAAATAATTGTTGAAAGTTTGGTTTAATAAAGTTTGCTTCAATATTTTGCCGTATGCAAATTATATGAGTTATGCCATGTTTCTGCAGTATAGGTAGCTAAAAAAAAATGGGGAGAGATAATAGTTTAAAATATAAAATATCACCTTACAATATTATGTCTGAAAATAGAAAAGACTCATATCTAATTCTGAGGTACAGAAGATTAAAGCTAATCTTATGGTAATTGGCCTGACATGATCTACCAGACGGTTCAATGATTCAAGTCTAACACACAGAATGCTCTCTGAGCTTTAACATCAACTTATTTATGTTTATTTCTAGGGCTTGATGGGAACTTTTCAAGAAACTCGTACTATTAACGACTGTGACTAAAGCCAGGGAGTTTAGAGTCATGAGCTCCTAAGCTAGACATCCCAGGTCAGCCAATGAACTGAGCTTGGTAGCTCAGCTTTGTTCTGGGAGAACGAGAAACACTACTCTTACCTGAGCAGTTAGGATTAATTTTAAGGAAAGAAAAAATGTGTACTATACAGACTTAGTCTGACAAAGTCATGAGATGGGAATCCCATGTGGGAGCATGACCTTTATATGACAAAGAAAAGAGCCTGCTCACTCTATCCCCATAGAGCAGGGATCTGCCATGAGAGACGACTCACTGTCTGAGGTTATTCTGGTCCACATAGCAAGTTCCACACCAGCTTGAGTTACATAGTGAAACCTTGTTTCAAACAGTAACAACAAAGAAAGCAAACCAAACCAAACTAAAAACTCCTTTAAAAGCTTTGAAGGTACATTTAACTAAGTAAAGCAAAGCTTATCAGAATGAAATTCTAATGCAATGGCAGAATATATTTGTACTTTTCTTTTTTTTTTTTTTCGGAGCTGGGGACCGAACCCAGGGCCTTGCGGTTGCTAGGCAAGCGCTCTACCACTGAGCCAAATCCCCAACCCCTATTTGTACTTTTCAACAGAAGCATTTATAAAAAGTGAACTATGACTTTACCTCCAAATACAAATAGAAAAAAGTTAGAAAAAGAAATAGACCACTGGCTAACAAGCAACCTGAATTCATCTTTTTTTTATGGTCAAAAGGTACTTTTTTGGGGATGGTATGAGTAGAAATTTGGGATATATTATGGTGACTCAGATTGAGAAATATAAATACATACACAAAGAAGATGTAAGTTGGGAAATTGGGAAAAGGATTAATAGAAGTCGGTGGAGGACAAGAGAGGAAAAAGATACATGTTTGAATATCATCAAAATGGTTTATGAAATAAAAATGTCATAGTGAAACCTGTTATTAGGCATAATTATATATGCTAATATGGGTGCTAATGATTGTGAGGACCTGCAGCTGGTCATCAGTACACTCTGGGCAACAGCTCTGCTGACACCATCGTCTAGAAAGTCAAAGCTCTACTTGTTTCCTCACTTTTACATCATCTACCCTTTCCAGCTTCCTGGCTGGGCACCTCTACTATCAAGAACGTTCCAATTTCAGGATGACTCTGAAAATTATTGTCACGAAACTATCATATAGAAGTATATTAAATTCTGAATCAGCAAGCCCTTGGGGAAATATTTGCAATATAATGTTTTACACTATATATCACTCAATAAGAATCAGTACCATTCCCATGATTCATAAAGCTGAGAATTCCTTAGAAAGTGGTAACTAAATCACTAAATACTAAAATAAACCACCCCATCTTAACCTAGCAACTGAAGAAGTCTATTCCCAATGTAAAAGAAGAATCACTCTAAAACATGCACTTTTACTTTGATAAGAGCTAACACTCTGTTCTATTTCCTCCTCTGATACTTTGCATGTATCTGATAATGGTCAGAAGATGTCTGCCACGTACAGATATAACATTTTAAGATAGTAAATAAATTACTAAAAGTTGTAGGATTGGTAAATCTATAAAACAGAAGATTTCGTGAGAAAAATAAATTATAAAAACTATTGTAATTTGTGGTGAAACACTTCAAAAGTATTAAAGGTCTAGTAAATTTAAAAGTAGGTACAAGTACTCTGAACACTGCTGTTATAAATATTCCTAGTATAAAATTCTTACTATTAAAAACTTACCCGATAAAAAGTTGGTTTACTAAAGCCTCTTGGAGAACCTACCCTAAAGTTCATACCTTGCTTTTCATAGCAGAAGAGTAGGGGCCTAAGAACAATCCAGGCAAAACTTCCTAGGGGAAAACACATAGGTAAAGTTTAAACCATAGCAAATATATATCGCATAGCTCAACTGTCTCTGTGTACAGGGGCTAATAGCCTTTGCAATATTCTGGTGAAAACTTTGACCAAGGAGCATTTCCTAGGCATATATAGCAAGCTGGGATGAGAAAAATAGGTGTGCCTTTATAAATTCAAGTGAAACGTTCCCGATTTAAATTTTATTCTAAAAAGTCAGATATTCAAGTTCCTACAATGCTTTTTATAAGTAGGATTAGATATAATCAGCACATTATATTATCGACATCCACATTAATAAAAACCTTAACTTCTATTATCATTTATAACCTAAAAATAAAACAGGCATAAAGAAAAGCACCCTGTTAGAATTACAGTTACACTAACTTTTATTTGGTCAAAACGGAAAGCAGTGTGGAGCCAAGTGTAGTGGAGCACCCTGTAATTCCAGCACCCAGGAGGCTGAGGAAGAGGACCCTAAGTTGGAGCAGTCTGGGTTACACAGAAGATCCAGGTCAGTGGGAACTCAATCAGACCCTGTCCTTTCTTCAGAACCAAAGCAGCACAAGATGACACAGGATACAACCTCATCACAGTAAATAAAAGCTAGTCAACAGTAATCAATCACTATAGATACGGCCCTAAACTCCAGGCAGTTCCCCTGCCCCAGTCTCTTGAGTGCAGAGCTGATAGGAATGGTCCCAAGAGCATCTTACGAGTATGAATTACATCTTACTTATGTGTGCATTCCCCATAGCACAGGGTTGTTCTCATATGTACTCACATATGTCACATACAGTTAAAGGTCTAAAAGGAGCTTTCTTCTCTCTCTCCTTTTTAATGAAGCCGAGTTGGGGTTTGATAAAGCATGAGGTTAGGAGAAAAATACTTAGAAGGAAAGCAAGACACCAGAGAGCATGGTGGGCTTCCCAAAGACGAGTCACTTAAAAGTGAGTTTTCATTAAGAAAGGAAGCAGGCCTTTGGAAGATACGGGGTCAAGAGTGAGGGCACTGCTTATCTTGAGGACCAACGAAGCTGACTGCAAATGATAAGAAATATAAAAGAGGGGCATTCATTCCCAACAGTAAGCCATCAACTCACTGAATATAGTTAAGTCAGTTACGGATGTCAACCGGGAAGTAGACATAAAAAAACGAGTAACTACCTAAAATTATTTTACAGTCAAGTCTCTTGACAAATTAGACAGGAAAGCAAACTGCTTTAAGAGGAACATAAGCACTTCATTTTTTAAATAGGAAAAACAGTGACTCATCAAGCACATCCACATATTGTTATGACCTTAAATCTAATCCAAATAATATAGACAATTCATTTTACATATTAAGATTTTGACACAAACAGAACATATTTACCACACGATAAATACCACATATTTACTGCACGATACTTATAACTGTAAATATGATAACCCTACAGACTATGAAACAGCAGGTCTCCTTTGTGCAGTAAGCACAAGTTATTAAATAATAGGGTCATTTGAATAAATTAAAAGTTGCCGTACCTGCATCTCTCGTCTCATAGGGTAAGTCCACTCCTTGAAAAAGAAAACAAAAATAAATAAATAAAAATAAATAGAATGAAAAATACCACAGGCTTCTCAGATGGCTCAAGTCTGACAATCTGAAACTTATCCTTGAAACCCAAGGATAGATAGAGACCGGGATCCTCAATGTTACCCTTTGAGCCCATCACTGTAAATAAATAAAAGTAACCAGGTATGATGGCATGTTTATAATCCCAGAATTTAGATATTTAGATGATAGAATCAAGAGGATTGCCAAGTTCTATGGCAGCCTGGTCTATTCTCTCTCTCTCTCTCTCTCTCTCTCTCTCTCTCTCTCTCTCTCTCTCTCTCTCCCTCTAGTAGATATCCCTCGTGACAGATAGCACAGACAGTCACACACACACACACACACACACACACACACACACACACACACACACACACACACACACACACGCGCGCGCGCGCCCTATAGTAGATATCCCTGGTGACAGAAATCAGATTACAATTTGCCTGGTGTTATGTTGGGTGGAGCAGGGAATAATGTTTATATGTATATATATACACATATATAAACAATATGTATATATAGGGGAATACCCTATAAACATTGGGTCCCTTTCTTCTTTTACTAAATTATTTCCCTTTGCTTTATGTGTCTGGGTGTTTTGTCTGCATTATGCCTGTGTACCACATCTGTGACTGGTTTCTTCAGCGCCAAAAGAGGGTGTTCCTCTGGAACTGGAGTTGCAGATGCTTGTAGGCTGCCATGTTGGTGCCAGAAGTCAACCAGGTAAACTAGAAGAGCAGCCACCAGTGAAACATCTCTCCAGGCTCCATGGGATACCTTTCTAAACTGATATAAATGTTCTTCAATCTGAGCCTGGCACGGTGGCACATGACTTTGATCCCAGCATTCAGAAGCATAGGCAGACAGATCTTTGAGTTCAAGACTAGCCTGTGGCAGAACCTTCCCCTAAGGAATAAAGGTTTCAGAGGGCCAGTCACTGGGCAAGGAGTGTGTGTGTGTGTGTGTGTGTGTGTGTGTGTGTGTGTGTGGTGGGGGGGGGCTTCTGGGTGGCCAGGGTGGAGAGAAAGAGGGTGGTGAGGTTTTGGATAGGTGAGGTTGATCTGCTACTGGAGGCTTTATAACTCAGAACGGCTTACAAATTAGGACGCTAGCTGCTGCGTCCAGCTACTGTGTTACCTGTTGATTGTAAACTAAGCTTGTGTGGTGTTTTCCTTCACAGTGACCACTGGGCTCCAGAGAGAAAGGTACAGCAGCAAAGCACGGGTTTGCCTGAAGTGCACCCCAGTTAGCTGTGGGAATTCGTAAGTGTGGGGCTGGCGTGGCAGTGACCCACCATGGGAACTTAGCAAGCCAGATGGAGAGATTTCAGAGCTCTGGGTCAGAGAGTCTGCCAGTCTGAGAACAGGCAGGCCTGCTCACTGGTGCCTTGCCGGCAGTAGTGGGAGATTCATGATACACCAGCATAGTCTAAGATATGAGTTCCAGGATAGCCAGGGCTACACAGAGAAACCCTGTCCTAAACAAACATGAAAACAAAGAAAACAAAGAGCACTTATTAGCCAAAATGACAGACCATATAATAAAAAGAATAAAGATTACTCCAGGATAGGAAATATTCAAAAGGTAAACTGTCTTAGAATTTTTATTGCTATAATGAAACACCACAGCAAAAGCAACTTGGGAGCAGGAAACGGGTTTACAAATCCCTAGTCATTGTCTATTGAGGGAAGCCACAGCAGGAATTCAAACCAGATGGGAACCTGGAAGTACGAGCTGATGCAGAGGCCATAGAGGAGTGCTGGTTACTGGTTTTCCCCTATAGTTTTCTCAGATGACCATGGCTTGTGTCAGGCTGACATAAAACTGGCAGCATAATACCCGTTCTACAAGCTCAGAGCTACGAGCTCAGCAAAAACACTTGTCAAGTACGGAATGAAAGGCAATCCTATGCAAAAGCATCTCTGGAAAGGTGACTCAGGTATCGAGATCACAGTGCTCATGTTACAGGCCAGGAAATCTAAAATGCATCTAACACCAGCTTTGAGGTGGGCAGAGACAGGAGGACAGCTTGGGATTTCTGGCTTCCAACTTTGCCAAGAAAACACGAGCCCCAGGTTCAGGCAGAGACCTCATTCAGAACAACCACGGTGATAAATGACTGTGTGCATACAGATGGACATCCATTTATGTACACAAGTAAGATTTTATAATCTTTAAAATTTTCCTCTAAGCTAGGCATAATAGCACACTTTTAATCTCAGCATTCAGGAGACAGAGGCAGGTAGATCCCTGTAAGTTTGAAGTCAGCTAGGACAGACCCTGCCACCCTCCCCCCAATAACTTTTTACAAAAACCAATTTTATTTTTTAATTAATTATTATTGAGAAAAGGTTTTTCTGTGTGGTCCTGGCTGTCCTAGAATTTGCTCTGTAGACCAGGCTGGCTTGCAACTCCATCTGCCCCTGCCTCCCAAGTGCTGGGATTAAAGGCATGTACCATCATGCCTAGCTAGAAAGACCAAGCTTATAAACAGATTCTTAGTAAAGAAACTTTTTTCGAGATTTATTTGTTTACTTATTTATCTCATGTATGTGAGTACACTGTCACTGTCTTTGGGCAGGCCAGAAGAGTGGATCCCATTACAGATGGTTGTGAGCCACCATGTAGTTGCTGGGAATTGAACTTAGGACCCCTGGAGGAGCAGTCAGTGCTCTTAACCACTAAGCCATCTCTCCAGCCCTAAAGAAACTTTTTAAAATGTAATGTTAAGGGGTTGGGGATTTAGCTCAGTGGTAGAGCGCTTGCCTAGCAAGCGCAAGGCCCTGGGTTCGGGTCCCCAGCTCTGAAAAAAAAAAAAAAAAAGAAAAATGTAATGTTAAAAAATATTAACATTGTGTCTACTTTATTTATACTTCTATTTTAAATAGAATTTTATCCACTCCCCCAGAATTTTATTTTTTTAGAGATTTATTTTTACTACTTTCCATGTAATAGTATTTTTCTCTCGTGTATGTATACCATGTATGTGCCTGGTTCCCTCAGAAGTCAGAAGAGGTCACCCATGTCTTGGAAGTGGTGCTGAAGTTGAGTTGCTGTGTGAATGCTTCTCTGCAGGTGGAGCAGTCTCTCCAGTCGTGAGCCTTACCTCACGTCTAGATAACTCAGATCCACAGCGTACTTTGGTAATTAGTACATCTCTATTCAGTCTTTCAATGTGAGCAAAAAACCTTATGGAAAGCATATCTTTAAACAAAGACTGATTATACAAAGTAGCAATTATAATTCCTGAAATTAACTTGGAATAGAAGAGAATCTGATTTTTCAAGTCAGTCCAAAAAAAAAAAAAAAAAAAAACCATAAACCAAAAACCGAAAACAAAAACCATTAGCCAAACTTGGTGTCTGTGTGCTTACAGTAGATAATGATTATTTTCTTTTTCTTTTTTTGGTTTTTCAAACAGGGTTTCTCTATGTAGCCCTGGCTGTCCTGGAACTCACTCTGTAGACTAGGCTAGCACATTCACAGAGAAATAGTTCTATCTTTTCCATAGAAAAGTTTTAATGATTTAGGTCAAAGACAATGTCCTTTTTAGTGATGGTGTCCCTAATATGAAGTGTGGAGTGTTACAAGGAATAAGCACACAGTGAGTGTGTATTCTGAAGATACTTGGTGCTATAGACACTGCAGCACTGACAGGCTTCCGGCCTAGATCTCAGAGATCTACCTGACTGCCTCTGCTCCAGAGTTCTGAGACTAAAGGTATTCAAAGATTTTCAAGTCATCTATTGACCAAACTTATTTCCTGAAGCAACTTGTTACAAGCATAGGAAAAGCATAAAGAAATTCCTTACTTAAAATAAAAACACTGCATGTGGTTAAAGAAGAGCAGAAACATACTGTGGGATGACTAAAGCTCGGCTGAGAGAGACTGAGGAGAGGATCCTCCCTATCCTCCAGTGCAGTGGTTCTCACCCTCTCTAATGCAGTTGTTACTTCATTTTTTTAACTGTAATTTTGCTAGTGTTATAAATTGTAATGTAAATATTTGATATGTGACCCTAAAGGGGTCCTGAACCATAGGTTGATAACTGCTGTTCTAGGGTGTGATAAAAAATGAGTCTATTAAAGAAAGAAGGCTGGGTGGCGGTGGTTGACACACACCTTAATCTTAACACTTGGGAGGCAGAGGCACGCAGATGTCTTGAGTTCAAGGCCAGCCAGATTTACAGAGTGAAGTTGAGGACAGCCATGGATACAAAGAAAAAACCTATGTTGAGGGAAAACAAAATACTGAGTCTATGAAAACTGACAATAATTAGACTAGTAGAAAAGGCACACACATTTATTATGTGCACAGGGTAAACATCCAATACCAGTGATAATTAGAAACTTAAAGTTGAGCATGGTGGCACCTGCCTGCAATCACACCAGTTAGGGGGTCAGAGGTAGGATAGCAAGAGCTTTGAGATTATGTCTGTGCATGTGTCTAAGAAAGCCACAAGAACCAATGTGCAAGGACTCTTAGAACCCAGGGCTTGTAATAAACCTGGGTGTGGTATCCACTTCTCTTTTGTAAGTTAATCTTCTGTTGTTTACTGTTTACTGAACCCCTTTTCAAGATCTATTTTCTAGGTAACTGAGGGGCTAGGTAACTTAGAAACCTTCTCCTGCATCTGCCGTTTTATATACCCAAACAACCAGCATGTCAAACAGCAACATTTTGGGGTGAAATTTCCTAAACCCTTTCAATGTAGCAAGTTAGAAGGAACTCAAAGCAACAGAATAAATGTGCTTTTTCGTTAAAGTACTTTCCCCCCCAAAAGATTTAACCAAGTAAAGGGTATTCAATGCTATTAAATTATTTTTAAGTTTAAAAAAAAATGTAAAGAAGAAAATGAGGGCTGGAGAGATGGCTCAGTGGTTAACAGCACTGACTGCTCTTCCAGAGAGGTCCTGAGTTCAATTCCCAGCAACCACATGGTGGATCACAACCATCTGTAAAGAGATCCGATGCCCTCTTCTGGTGTATCTGAAGACAGCTACAGTATACTTATATATAATAAATAAATAAAATCTAAAAAAAAAAAAAAAAAAAAAAAAAAATTGAATCACAATTTTTAACAAAAACAAGATTCCAAAGAGATTCCAAAGTTGATTCACACTCTGTGTAAGTTTGTAGACAAAAGACCATGAAACACTGTCTACATATTTATACCAAAAGAAATTACTACAAAAGGATGTGGCAGTACACATCTTCGAATCCAAGAATCCAGAAGGCAGAGGCAGGCAGGGCTCTATTAGCCTGGTCTACATAATGAGTTCCAGGATAGTCAGGGCTACACAGAGAAACCCTGTTGCTAATAATATTAATAATTACAAGAATTAAAAGCAAGTTGCAGAGCAGCAAGAGAATAGACGTTATCTCCATTCACAGATCACATACACACATAACCTTATCATTAGAATAAGTACGGATCTGAAATTATTTCAGTTGCTATCAGATGCTGATCTTCGAGAGTTTTCTCATCTTAACTCTACAGCTATGTTTGAGTATATCTCCCCAGAAACAAGTTTTGAAATGTCTAAATAAGGAATTAAAAGGTAGAAACTCAATACAAATACAGTGTGTTGAGGGGGCCTCCGAAAGTAATTAGGTTTAGAAAATGTTAGCATAAACCTCATGACTGTATCCCAAGTAAGAGGAAGTCCAAATGGTTGACAGACAAGACAGACTAATGGATGTATGAATGACACTGGGACTGGTGGACCACACCACCTACAAGAAAGCCATCACTCACCTGGCAGTGATTTGATTTTTGATTTTCTATGTGAAAGAAACTGTAAATTGTTTTTGATTCCTTACATATATCATTGGGAAATAGTAAGTAAGAAGTTACAGTTTTTGCAGGGAATAAATATAATTACAATAAAAGGGGGGGGGGAAATTAAGCTCTAACTTCTAAGAATAGGGGAGGGAAGAATTAAGGTGTATTAAAAACCCAAAAGAACTAGGAGTCCGGACTCCACCTCCACTGTGTGCTGTAGTGACCCTGATATAACACATACTTTAAGTAAACCTCAATCAATCTCTCTCTGTGGAGAAGTCAGAAGCCTGCTTGCCAGAGTTGGTTCTTTTCTTCTATCACAAGAGAAACCACTTGTGAAACTGAAAAATTATTTGAAGATACAATACCCCTCATTTACCTGACTGTACATTAAAGAAAAAAGTACAAAATCTTTTTTAAATTTATGATTCAATTTAAAAATATATTCAAGTCTCAACCATCACTCCTAAGAATTCTCCAAATGCTTGTCACTTGGGAGAAAAGGGATTGAAGGACATTCCTGGCTACACAAGACCTTGGCTTAAAATTAAAATTCATTTAAAAACGTAGGTAAGATTGGTGGCACACACCTTTAAAACCAGTACTCAGAGGAGACTGACTTTAAGGCCAGTTTTCTCTGCACAGAGTTCCAGGACTGCTGGGGCTACAAAGAAACCCTTTCTCAAAAACCCATAACCACAACAAAACAAACACAAGAAAGTGATCAAATGAAGACATTCAACAGAATTGAGTGGTATAAAGTCTCCATCTCATATGTAACCCAAATACCTTTAAAACCATGAGAGGCACCTTCATTCCCATTTGGGTGCAGAGGCAGTGGATCTCTGTGAGTTCCAGCAAAGCCAGAGGTGAGTATTAAGACATGTAAGTCAAAACACACAACAAAACTCTAGAATCCCTTTTTGATCCTATTAAGTGTCACAGCTAAGAATCTTTGTCTTGTTACTAATTTAGCCGCTGGTGAACTCTAATTTAACAGTTTCTGGTACCATAAAATATTTGCAAAAGATGTTAGGTAAAGAAAAGAAAAATCAAGGTGAAGTGAAAAGAACCCTAAATTCATAAATTGAGAGAAATTTGCTCTCGACAGTACTTTCCTACAAAGGCAAGAATTGTGACTAAAAAATTTCAAATTCAAAGAAGCTGGCTTTTTGACTTTTTTTCCTATTAGTCATAGTTTTTTTGTGGGGTTTTTGTTGGTGGTTGTTTTTTGACTTGAGAGCTATTAGGGTTCAATTCCAGAGTTCACGCCTCCGGTCTAATCCACACGTGGGGCTCTGTGTCCCGCATGTGAACCTAACACCAAGCTCAGATTTAAAACAACTTCACAGCGTGTTGCTTTGGCAAAGATGAGTCTGTGTTCAAAAGTGATCAGGGGTACTCTCCTGGTTGGCCCTACCGACAGGGGTCCCATGGGAGGAGGAACTCAGTGACGCCCCCTACGGGAAACAGGAAGAGTCTGGCACAGTAGGGCCAGGGGCTCTACCCGGGGGCTGCCAGCCGCAGGGCCGGCCGGCGGGCACTCACCTCGGCGTCGTCTTTGCACTGCGGGAGCGAGGGGAACTCCAGTTTCACGTCCTCCATGGTCCAAGGGCCCCGGCGGGTGGCTGCGGCGCGCCCGGCCGCCCCCCCGGGCTGGCAGAGGCGACAAGGGAAGGAGGGCGGGCGGATGGCAGGCTGACGCGCGGCGGGCTCACAGCAAGCACTCGCGGACTACAGGGTCCGGGCGGCTGCGACAGGAAGGCGGATGGCAGGGCGGTGCGCTGCCGGCCGCCATGCTGCGGCCGTCTCCCTCCCGCAGGTCTCCGCGCCCCTCAGACAGCCGGGATCCGGCCCAGGCTCGAGCCCATAACCGTCTCCTCCCGCCCCAACCCACGCGCCACAGCCAATCCCAGCCCACGCTCGCCGACGGCCCGCCCCCGCCGCCGCCAGGTGTCAGCGCGCCTCCGCCCTGCCCGTCCGCGAGCGCGCAGACGCGGGGGGAGGGGCCTCCCGCGGGGCGGAGCCGCGGCCGAAGGGAAGGCGGAGAGGTCGGGGAAGGCAGTCTGCTGTCGGGCCAGCTAGGCCTTCCCAGATGGGATGGGAATCCCTTCAAAGTGCTCCCCATGACCGACCGCACTCAGAGGAATGCTGCCCAATCCGTAGGAGTTAGTTACAACCAAACAGGAAGAGTTCAGTTTAAATTCATGTTAAACTACGCAAAAAACTTGATACTCTTCACCTTTAAAGTAGAAAGTGGCTTCTTAGGTATAATCCGGGGTGTAACAACTCAAATTATCCAGAAAATTTCAAAATGATTCATAGAAAACGTCATCAGAAATGAAAGTGATAGTTTACTTACTAAATTGAACTCAGTACTCTTAAGATTTCTCCGAGTCAAAATTTTCAACATATGATTCTGTGTGAGGAACTTGCGTTGAAGTTAATTTTTAAAAGTTAAGAATATATGGTCTCAGGATCTCACTAGGTAGATCAGGCTGGTCTTTAAACTCTCAAGAGTTCTGGAATTAAACGACTAATGGCCTGGTTTGAAGTTCTGAACAACCCTTTGGTATCACTAAAGGAATTGTTGCTTGGCTGCAAGGTGTGTATTTTAAGACTTCCTAGAGACCTCAGGACTATTATTATCAAAAACCATCCTTTAAAAACAAAGTGTAAGGACTATGTGTTTAACTTAGACTTCTTCTTAATTCTTTTCATGTTGTCATGTATATAATGCATGTTCAATATACAGAAGTACAGCTGTTCAATGATTAATTAGCTGGCCAATCAGATGTTCCATGTTCTCTAGTATGACATAAACTAATATATTAGAAATTACAAAAGGCACAGAATACCCTGCTAGTAATTTTTAATTAAAAAATAATCCCATGGCAAGTGCTGTGGTGAATACCTTTAATTCCACCACTCAGGAGACAGAGGCTGGAGAACGTGAGTTGAGGCCAGCCTAAGCCACACAATAAGCTGTCCCAGGCCAGCCAGGGGTACACAGTGAGCCCCTGTCTCAAAATGAAAGGGGACAAGAAGAATTACATACCTAGCCGGATCATTTATATTTATGGTTAGTCCTTTGGTACTTATGAAATTGAAGTTTGGTATCTTTATTTAAACAAGGCTTTAACTATAAATAATCAAGTTTTAGACATTGACAATTTCCTTATACAACTTTTGATTGCCACATGAAATTAGAATTGTGTATAGATAACAGAACTTTTATTTTGAACATTTCTGACATTCACATTCCATAGAATAGACACTCTCAGCCTGGTATCTACTGGAAGATGGTTATAGCATCTGTTGGTGAGCCTAGGAAATAAATAATACATCTCTAGAAATCATGGATATGTAAAATTATATGTCCACACAGACCTTTCCTGGATCCAGACCTCAAACGGCAATTACTTTTTCACATAAACCAAATTAACTATGAGCATTACTTCCAGTCATAATCTTTAAGTTAAAATTAACTATCAAATAGCCTAACTGCAGCAGGTACAGAGATTTCTTGGAAGACACAAATGCATGTATGCATTCCATACCCACACTGTATGATATATACAAGAAGACAATTTTGTAGACTCTTTGAGTATTGTTTTAAAATAAAATTCAAAGCCCTATTTTAATTTTCAGTTTCCCAGGCTCTCAAATCATGGACTTACTGATCCAAAAGGTCTAGAATAAATGCTCTTAGAAAAGACAGGAATATATACAGGACAGCTAAAACAGACTTTATTGCTTTTTTTTTTTAGGACGAGGAAAACAAGATATGAAATAAGTCATAAGAAATGCTCTCCTCTACTATCTCAACCATTTTGAATGTTGTACAAAATGCTCACAAAGCAAATACGAAAAGCTTCAGCATGTCTTTTGTAAGTTCTGCTGCAGTAAACGCAACATTAACAAACATACAACTTTCTTCTGTACCAGTTTTAAAGGAATTACTGTTACATTGCTTATTATGTTGCTTATACATGTTTATTCACTTTTAATGAGATCATTGCCAATACGTACATTATTTTCCTTAACTTTATTTTTACATTAAGCCAATGTCTGTCATGCAGCCACCAAAAACCTTATAGAAAATTACACAGGTTTATAGTCCAGTTTGGACTCTAGCTTCTTGGAGTCAGCCACTTTTCTGACTGCTTTCATGAAGTCTTCCTGAACTACAAAATCATGATCAGCACGAATTGCAAACATACCTGTGGAAAACAAAACAAAATGCTGCTTATTGTATGTGAAATGCAGATCGGCCAGTAAGAAAACTAAGCTGGGAACAGTGGCACAACCCCATAACCTCAGCACTTAGCAGCCTGCAACAGGAGGACCACAAGTTCAAGACCAGCTTAGGCAATATGTCAAGACCTGATCTCAAAGGAAAAGGTGAAAGAAAACTAGGTAATCTTATCTCTGCGGAGAAAATGTGAAGAAGTATACATTCACTACTTCATTTTTCCAAGTAGAGTGGGCATCATTTTTGAAATGAAGCAGATAACAATTATCTGAATATGTTTCTTATATATTTGGTTGTGAGCCTAGCCTTTAACGGCTGAGCCATCTCTCCAGCCCTTGGCTGATGTCTCTTAATAGCATATGCAGCAACTCCCCAAAGAGAAAAAAGTATGAGCCAGGATATTCGTCACCCAGGGGAACAGGTGAGATGTTTGCTTACCAGATGCAAGGTCTTGGGTCTGAGCCCCGCAATGCAGAACTAAACAACAACTTCCAGTCACTTTAATGATTACCTGTCACTAAGCAAGGCTTGCGGTTGGGGATACAGCTGTTAGTGGAGGGCGGCCTAGACTACAAACACTGCTTCAATCATCTGTACTGCATGTGAGCCTATAATCCCAGCACGTGAGGCAGGATAATCACTATACACTGTATATTTCAAAAAATTAGAAAAAAGGGTTCTACATGTTTTCACAGTTAAGGTATGGTTATGTGTTTAAGGAGACAAGTAAGTTTAATCTGATCTATTAAAATTTGACAGCATCAGCTTTTAAAATCACAGCACTGCTTTTTGACTTTGGCTTTTCCCAAAAGTCATCCTTGATATTAATGTGGTCTGATAGGTTTTGGAATGTGATAGACTGCCCTTGATACTTCAAGTCATATGTTAGCTGATTTATTAACAATGAAATAGTAATTACAAGGACGACTGCAGACAGGCTGTGGGTCTGAATATTCTGAATGAAAACTAAATGACTTCAGCTGGGTAGTGTTTCAAAGTCACTTGTTACCAAAAATAAAACTAGTAACATGAAATCAAGAGCTGCATTTAAAAACTTCATTTTAAACAAATCCCAGGACCTCAGACTTTTAGAGTAATCTTTCAAACACTGGTTCCATGGATCTGGTCCACTCTCTGTCTAGCCACAGTCCTGTCATCAGGACGTAAGACACGCCTGTGGGCATCTGGAAGTCCTTCAGAGATCACACCCTCAAGGGCTGACTTCACTGGGGACCCGGGGAGGGTGGTGGTGGTGTGGAGCTGGTAAACCAGTGCTCTAGGCTTGCACGTTCAGCCACACAAGCCTCAAAGGCATTCTATATGTGTCCCTAAGGTCCTTCATGAGACATCAAAACCAACTACTACAGTGGCACAGCCTCCTGGTGCTGTTCCGTTCTACTTCCTGAAATCAGGTCTCTAATGCAAAACAAAAGATAAAATCCTGACGAGGTGCAGCTCTGCTCTTAGATAAACTTAGAACACTGTTATTGATGGTAAAAATACATGTTTTATTCTCACCTGCTTCAGTACAAACATTTCTCAGGTCTGCTCCATTAAAGCCATCTGAAAGCTTTACAATGGCTTCATAATCTGTTTAGGAAAAAATAGCAGAAATCAACAAGTTAATAATCAAGATTCAACATTGATTTGGCCACAGAGAAAATGTAAACTTAGATCGGCATTACCTGTGCTACTATTTTAACATTAACTAAAACTAAGCACGCTGCAAAGTAAACTGGAATCAAGGAGACATACTTTTAAATTTTTAACCAAAAATGTTAGAAAAATTTGGAGCTGCCTGCTTTTAGGCTGTAAAAAAGCTGGAGTAAGTGCAAAGCTGTGAGTCTTTAAACCTGCTGTACCCTGCAACCAGCCCCAAGAGCCAGGAAAGAGAAGCTCCAAGTCAGGTATGCAACACAGGCCTTGGACCCACTCGTAAATGGCATTCGCTCTCGATGAGGCATAAGGTTAGTGGCTACAGTAGGAGGGAGAGACACTCTCTTCAGTGGTGTAGCCACAGGAAAAGGCTCCATTCTCCTCTAAGCATCCATACTTGGTCTCACTGGGTCAGGGTCTGGAGGGATGGCTGTTCCTCCCCGGGACCTGAGTTTGAGTCGCGGTACCCGCATGGTGCCTAACCAGTACCTTTAACTCCAGTTCCTCGGCTCCAACTCTCTCTCCTGGTTTCAAGGATACCAGGCACCCACTTGGTACAGACATACATACAGGCAAATACTCACACATACAAAATAAGCATGGACATAAAATAATAAAATCACATTAAAATAAACCACAAAACTCGCTCGGTGGCAAAATGAAACAGATGAAATGAGAAAGAGTTCAGATGTGAAGAGGAAGGAATCAGGTGCATGAGAGGGAGACAAAAGAAATGGGGTGAATACGACCAAAATGGCATAATGAAACTCGGTATTATTTATAGTGTATTCTAACAAAAATTCTGAGGACTGGGGGTACATATGGCTCAATGGTAGAGTACAAGCCATGCATTTCTAAAGTCCTGAGTTCAATTACTGCACCACGAAATAAAAAAGTCAAGCAACAAAAACAAAATAATCTGGGGGCTGGTGAGATGGCTCAGCAGTTAAAAGCGCTTGCTGCCCTTGCAGAGGACTGGGGTTTGGTTCCAGACCCACGGGGTGGCTCACAACCTGAGACACATGTGGTGCAGACATTCACTTTGGCTCCTACAAATACACATACAATATCTAAGTACATGAGAGAGCAGTAAGTGGAGTGCATTTTAGTCATAGAAGTCAAATGTAAAATATATTAAAGGTAGACGCAATTTTATCAAAACAGAACCTTTAAATGATATAGCAAGTATTTATGAGCTTTCTGATTTTCTCTGCAAACTCAAGCTGTATGGTGTATGGGGTCTGGAGTAAGAACAGTGAACTCTCACAAAACGGACAGGGCTTGAAGACATGCGGCTCTGTGCTAGTTTTGCATCTGACAAAGATATGACTATGGAACACCTCAGTCAGCAACACAGACCCAGTCAGCCTCTATCTGACAGGACTCCTTGGTCAGCACTTAATCATGTTCATGTCACTCGCCTTCTAAGAGCAGGGATTCCCGAGGATAGCACAGTTATCTAGCACCTAGGAGAGCTCAGTATTTGTTAGAGGATACTTAGAACCTAGCAACTTTTGTTCAGATCAATCTTTGGAGCTTAAAATCCTCCTAGGAACAATGAAATGAGTGACAACAGCCAACCACGTGTAGCTATTTAGAACCATCAAGTTCTACAGGGTTTTCCTTTGTTGTTGTTTTATTTGAGACAGGGTCTTACTAACCTCAAATTCTCAGAGATCCTCCTGCTTTTGCCTCCAGAGAGGTAGGACTGAAGTTGTGTGACATACAGGCTCTAAGAAATTCTTGTTTTGGTGGTAATGGTGATTGAACTCAGGACCTCAAGCACTCTAGACAAGCAATCTGTCACCGTGCCCCATTCCAGCCCATTCTAAAGCTGTCCAGCAATTTTACTAGAGTCCTCTAGCACAGAAGTCAACAAGCATTTTGTGTAAAAGGAGAAATAGGCAGGCTTTCTGTCCTGTGAGAACTACTTCATGTACTGTGGGGGTGGGAAAGCAGCCATAATGGTATGCAAATGGATGATACACATGAGCCACTACAAAACGTTCTTACGAAAGAAAGCAGCCAAGTAGAATTCAACTTAAAAGCCGTGTTTCACTACAATTCAGCTCAATTACATATGCATGTTATATTTTAGAATTTTATTTTAAACTTCTCTATTTATTTTAGTTTTTTGAGACAGAGTTTCTCTGTGCAGTCCTGGCTGTCCTGGAACTTGCTTTGTAGACCAGGCTGGCCTTTAACTCCAAAGATTGCCTGTCTCTGCCTTTTGATTTCAGGCACCACCACCTCCTAGCTAAACATTTATTTTTATGTGTTTTGCCTACATCTTTGTATGTGCACCATGTGCATGCAGTGACCTCTGAGGACAGAAGAAGGTTATGGATCTCTTCAGACTAGAGATATAGCTGGTTATGAGCTGCCATGTGGGTTCTGGGAAATAAACCCAGAACCTCTAGTTAAGCAGTCAGAGCTCTTAACTTCTGAGCCGTCTCCCAGCACACGCATCTAACAGTTTTATATTTCTTCTGCTGCCCTCCAATTTGAAACAATACTTCCCATCGTCACACTTTATTCTTCTGAGAAGACGAATGCATTCAGAAGAGACCATAAACTCCTAGGCTACCTGGAAACCTGTCAGCAGCAGCATCCTGTTGTGCTGTGTTGTACCCGACATAGACTCGAATAAAACACTCTACTTTCTTACCTATTTCACCATGCTTTGTAATAGGACCAGCGTGGATTTTCAATATATCTAATCTTGCTTGTTCATTTGGTAAATCAATATCTGAAAATAGAAATAAATATTTTGTACTCCAGTTGATAGTTTAATTTAGAGTGGAAGGAGTTTGGGTAAAAAGAAGAAATTGGGGGTTGGGGATTTAGCTCAGTGGTAGAGCGCTTGCCTAGCAACCGCAAGGCCCAGGGTTCGGTCCCCAGCTCCCCAGCTCCGGGGGGAAGAAAAGAAGGAAAAAAAAAAAAAAAAAAAGGGGGCTGGGGATTTAGCTCAGTGGTAGAGCGCTTACCTAGGAGCCCTGGGTTCGGTCCCCAGCTCCGAAAAAAAAAGAACAAAAAAAAAAAAGAAGAAATTGGCAGAGAGAAAAACAGAGCAGATAAAGAGAGTAACTCACGTATTTTTCTATCTAATCTTCCTGGGCGCAGCAAAGCAGGATCCAGTGTATCTGGTCTGTTTGTAGCCATGATCATTTTAACTCTATGCAGAGTGTCAAATCCATCCATTTGATTTAGTAACTAAATAAAAAATTATAGAGACAGACTTTACCAAACACATGCATGTTTGTGCACATATACACAAAGTTTAATAACATAAAATCACTAAAAGATAACTAGCTAACTGATGATATCTGCTAGCTAATGACATTATCAGTTATAATGAATACACTAATAATTATGTTACTCTAAAATACCTCTCATAGTTTTGGCTTTTAAGACAGGGTCTCATGTACCCTAGGCTAGCTGCAAATTTACTATATAGCTAAAGATGACCCTGGACTCGTGGTTTTCCTAAGTCTACCTGAAGATTGCTGGATTACAGTCTTTGGACATCTAAACTGGTGTATTTGGAGCCTGAACTGAACCCAGAGCTTCAGGCACACTAGCCAAAAACTCTACCAAACGTTACTACCAGGTACCCCATCTTCCTAAGACTTTTTTTGTTTTTCCAAGGCAGGGTTTCTCTGAGTAACAACTCTGGCTATCCTGGAACACTCTTTGTAGACCAGGTTGGCTTCAAACTCACAGATATCCTCCTGTCCTTACCTCCTGAATGCTGGGATTAAAGGCATGCAGCAGCACTACCCGACTTTTTTGTTGTTTAGTTATTTATTTTACGTACATTGGTGATTAGTTGCACGCATGTCTGTGTGAGAGTGTAGGATACTCTGGCACAGAGCTACAGACAAGTTGTAAGCCGTTATATGGGTGTGGGGATTGAACTGAGTCCTCTGGAAGAGCAGCCAGTGCTCTAAACTGCTGAGACATCTCTCCAGCCCCTTGTTTGTTGGTTTTGTTTAATGTTCATTGGTGTTTTATGTATATGTATATCTGTGTGAGGGTGTCACAAGCCCTGGAACTGGAGTTAAGAGATAGCTGTTAACTGCCATGTGGGTGCTGGGAATTGAAACTGGGTTCTTTGGAAGAGTAGTCAGTGCTCTCCTAACTGCTGAGCTACTTCTCCAGCCAAAGACTTTATATTTTAAAATACTGTATACTGAGACAGTCCTAAGTTTATGGTCAGACTGAACTACATAGAAGTTCCAAGCTAGTCAGCGCTATGCAGAAAACAGCCTGTCTAAAAATACAAAACTACTCATCCTCTGCCCAGGTCTGTATAATTTGTAAAAAACTGATTTTCAAACACTACAACAACAAAAATTAAAACCCAGTGACCTGTGCTACCTAGTTTCCATTTGCAGTAAATGGGGTCTTGCGTCAGGTACCCTCTTTACTTCAACAACTCTGCTCCATCATTAAACTATTTTACTATGCCAGGGTCAGACTCCATCAGGAAACACAGGGCTGAGAGTAGAGGGGCCTGGGATCGTCTGGATAGGAGAAGCACTGTAGCCAGGACCTCACAGCAGCTGTGACTACCTGCCCAAGGTCAAGGCAGGCAATGATTCCCCACACAATTGGTGGGCTTCTGAGGAGTTACTGATTGATGACTGCTGGGAAACAGGGACTGATTTTCCTTCAAGGGTATGACCCTCAGTAGGTTGCCCACTCAAGCAGGAAACACTAATTGGACTCGGTGAGTTATTAAAAGGAAAGGACACGAAGGCAGGGTGGTGCTGGGGATGTCGAGGAGTGAGTGAGGAGGTGGGGTAGATATGAAGACACACTCTGTGTATATACATATGTATGTATGTATGAAATTGTCAAAGAATAAAAAA
The DNA here is from genome assembly GCF_011064425.1 of Rattus rattus. Taxonomy (NCBI): domain Eukaryota; kingdom Metazoa; phylum Chordata; class Mammalia; order Rodentia; family Muridae; genus Rattus; species Rattus rattus. The sequence continues at coordinate 77,695,535 of NC_046165.1, forward strand.
TCTTTTTTTTTTCTTTTTTTCAGAGCTGGGGACCGAACCTAGGGCCTTGCACTTGCTAGGCAAGCGCTCTACCACTGAGCTAAATCCCCAACCCCAAAATATTTAAATTTCTATTTTAGCTGTCACAGTGTTAGCAATAAAGATCAAAGACTGGTTTTCAGAGCAGCCACAAACATAATACAACTCATTTACTGCTGAAAATCTTAATATATGTTATTCATACCTTCACCAAACCAGCATAGTCGAATGCTTAACAATATAATTTGTACATCTGATAGCTGATCTATTTAAAAAACTATAGAATCTATAGTATAATTTTACCAAACAGAATTTTATATATTTCTTTTTTAGTATCCACTTTTTCATTTTACCTCTTTATATAGTAACATTAAAACTATATACATGGGGCTGGGGAGATGGCTCAGTGGTTAAGAGCACTGACTGTTCTTCCAGAGGTCCTGAGTTCAATTCCCAGCAACCACATGGTGGCTCACAACCATCTGTAATGGGATCTGATGCCCCACTCTGGTGTGTCTGAAGATAGCTACAGTGTACCTACATACATTAAATAAATAAATCTTTAAAAAAAAAACCAAAACTATATACGTTTGGGGTTGGGATTTAGCTCAGTGGTAGAGTGCTTGCCTAGTGAGTGCAAGGCCCTGGGTTCGGTCCCCAGCTCCGAAAAAAAGAAAAAGAAAAAAATAAAAACTATATTCATTTAGATGAAACCATATGTTTTATATTTACAGCACTTAAGTTTAAACATAATGTATTCTCCTTACTCATCACTTCTTTATGGCAAAAACACTGTATTCTCTTAAAGTCCTGAAATATACCTTACATGACTTTTACAGCGATACTCCGGTACCTAACAGACAATACATTGCTGTCTACCTGGTATCCACTGATCAACCTTTTCCAGTCATTTCCTGTTTTTCATCGAGTCACTTCCTTCTCTTGTGTACGTGTGTAAATAATATGCATGTGTGGGGTCCTCTGGAGGCTACCAGCAGAAGGACACTGTGTTCTGCTCTGCCTCTCTGCCTTACTCCCTGGAAATGGAGGCTCTCACTGAACCGGAAGCCCCATTAGCAATAAGCAAGTCTAAGCATCTCTCGTCTCTACCCTCATGATGCTGGAGTTAGAGATGCCCAACTGCCAGGCATCGTTTTCAGTTGAGTGCTAGGACTTTACCTCAGGCCATCATATTTGCAAAGCAATCGCTCTTACCCACTGAGCCATCTTCCCAAATCACACTCTAATAACTTTTCTTATTAGGGTTTATGGTACAGGAATGTGGTCATTCCTGGCAACATTTCAAATACTTTCACCTTCAAATATGCAAAATTTAGTTTTTCATATTAATATATGAAATGTCTTTATAAATCCTCTTTACAAAATATTACCTCCATTAAAGTTCTCTGAATCTCTCTGTCAGCTGATGTTCCCTCAGAAAACCGACGACCACCTAAAGTAATAAATTTGGAAATATACAGACATTATTCTTTTGTTCTGTGCCCATCATTCAATAAAACAGAATGTAATAGTAGCCAGTGTTAAAAACACTAAGTAAAACTTAAATAGTAAGAGTTACACTGAGTTTGGAATCGTTCTCATTCTGCAATGCTCACGGTTAGTCACTAAAACCGGCCATGTTCTCGAACCTTTGAACAGTCAGTCCTAATGGCAGGTGGTACTCTGAGGGTACCCACTCGCTATGCTGCCTACTTCAGACAAGTCATAGCTACTGGTCAGGCAGGAGGCTCTTTCAGTTTTTAAACAATTTCTAACAAAAAGCATTCAAGATAAAATTGAAAAACGTTTGTTCTTACCAATAGCATCTATTTCATCCATAAAAATGATGCATGGTTGGTGGTCCCTGGCATAATTAAACATTTCTCTAATCAAACGTGCGCTTTCCCCAATGTACTTGTCTACAATAGAGCTTGACACAACCTGGTTAAAGAAAAGTGTAATACAAATTAGACAAGTCAAATAAATTTTACTTAAAAAGAAATAGAAGAACTCCCCTTACCTTTAGGAAGTTGCAGTCTAGCTGGCTGGCGACAGCTCGTGCCAAGAGTGTTTTCCCAGTGCCTAGAAATATCAAACGAGGTGAGGTTCAAAGCAGAACCGTTTTTTAAAGCCTTTCAACAACTCTTGGAGCTGGGGAGATGGCTCAGTACTTAAAAATGCTTGCTGCTTTTCTCAAGGACAAGAGTTCAGTCAGCCTCTAACACCTCTTAAGGCAGCTCCTAATTTTCTGTAACTCTGTTACAGGTGACCTAACACCCTCTCTTTTCTGGCCTCCATGGGCACAAACCCACATATGACGTTCACCTATACAGATACTGTAAACACATAATCAACAACATAATCCTATTGGTAGTGAATTTTCTAAAACTGAAGCTAAATCCTGTATAGAATTTTTATTTAAAATTCTAAAGCAATTTACTGCAATATTAAGTTTTCAACTTTAAATATCTCTCCTGATTTACATTGTCAAATAACTATAACATTAAAAATTTGACATTGGGGGTTGGGGATTTAGCTCAGCGGTAGAGCGCTTGCCTAGCAAGCACAAGGCCCTGGGTTCGATCCCCAGCTCCGAAAAAAAGAAAAGAAAAAAAAATTGACATTGGTGTATGTATATATTGTAGAATGATTAAAACACGCTAATTTACATATCTACTAACTCCTATGTTTATTACTTTGTGGTGAAAACAAAGTCTTCTTTCACCAGTTGGAAATACCTAATTCACCAAGAGTTAACTTTTTGGCTTTTTCTGTGAACTCAACCTACCTTTCTTCCCTCAGCCCCTCTTAAACAAACCTTTCTAAACTCCCCACACAAGTGGGACCATGTGGTATTTGTCTTTGTGTGCACGCTCACTTCACTTAGTATCATCATACAGGATTCATCTGTGCTGACACAATGACAGCAGTTACTTCTTTCCATGGTTGGTTACTTACTCAACCCTATTCTACTGTGCACATATACCCCATTTTCTTATCCTTTCATAAGTTGATGGATACTAAGATTTTCTTGGCCATTGTGAATAGCTCTACAATAAACATGGAGATGCCAACATCACTTCAACATACTGATCTCAGCTGTCTTGCAAGCATACATATGCATACACACACACACACACACACACACACACACACACACACACACACACACACCCTCAATTGCTAAGGTATACAGTACTTTTATTTTTAATTTTCTGAAGAACTCTATACTGTTTTCTAAAATGGCCATATCAATTTACTCCTATCAGCAATGTAGTTTCTCTTCTCTCCATCTTCGCCAGTGCCTGGTTTCGTTACACTCATTTACTCTTCTCTTGGTAAGAGGCATTCTAATAGGTGTGAAACAGTATCTCGTCTTGTAATATTAAGCATAGTGAATATAGAACTTTAGAAATAAAAAGTTATTCTTACACTATGGACTATGCATATTGAACAGACCTTTTAAAAATTGTTTACTTCTGTATATGGGTGTTTTGTCTACATTCACCTCAGAAGAGGGCATGGGATCCCCGGGGACTATAGTTATGCATGGTTGTGAGCCCCTGTGTAGGTGCTGCAAACTGAACTCATGACCTCTACAAGAGAAGCCAGTGCTCTTAACTGCTGAGCCATGTCTCTAGCTCTCGAACAGATCTTTTAACTGAATATGGCCTCTTTAGCAGCAATCATTAGTTATTTGGAAACCAGAGGGTCAGTGAGTTATGCAATTTCTTTAAATATTAACATTTTTCACTATATAATATTCAAAATCATCTACTGGTATCACTATACATCTCATTAGGAAAGTCTTCTAGAATTAACATACTAAAACTGTCAAATTCGCTGGGTCTACTAAACATTTTCAAATGTTCTCATTTTCGGGCTGTAAAGATGACTGAGCAGTTAGGAGCAATGCCTGCTCTTCCAAAGGACCCAAGTTCAATCCCCAGCAACCACATGCACCTCCTATCTGTGACTATAGTAGTATGAGGGGATCTGACACACTCTTCAGGCTTCTGCGGGCACCAAGTGTGTATGTGGTACATACACACACGTAGGTATGTCAACTTGAGACAAGCTAGAGTCATTTGATGAGGAGGCGCCTCAACTGAGAAAATGCCCCCAACTGGACTTGCCCATGGGCAAGCCTGTGGTGCATTTTCTTCATTAGTGACTGATGTGGGAGGGTCTAGCCTATCACTGGAGGTACCAGCCTTGGTCTGCTGGTATTATAAGAAAGCAGGCTAAGTTTAGACATGAAGAGAAAGACAGTAAGTAGCACACCCCATGGCCTCTATATCAGCTCCTGCTTCAGATTCCTACTCTGAGGTCCTTCCTTGACTTTCCTCAGCAATGGAATGCGACATGAGAGCTGAAAGTTGAAATAGACCCTTTCTTCTCTGAGTTTTTATGGTCACAACTTTCAGCACAGCTACAGAAACCCTAACTAAGACACACATTCATAAAAATAAGTTGTTTTTAAAAATTCTAATTTTACTTGCTATCTCAAATTTTATGGTTACTAACAGTTTGTGCTACTTACTTCGCTCATTCTAGAAAACTGTAAGCTAAACAACCAACTGCTCGGCTAAGTAACTAATTGTCACCAGTGAGCACCAATCTCAGTCACCACAGACCGCACACTGTCCTCTCAGGTAAAAGCTCTCCCATGCAAAGCCTCTCACTCAAATCACTACATGAAGGCTTCGCCTGAACACACTGTACTTTTCGGAATGCGATCGTACAGGAGTACTTTCTGTACTTTTCCCCATTTCATCACAAAAACATTTTAATGAAATCTATCATTTTATCCCTTTACTAGCAGCATTCAAAGCGAAACTGGCATTTTTGCTGACACTGTAAGTATGTGGTGGTCAAGAACAGTGACCGCTGGCATTGCTGATGCCAGTGTTGAGCAACTCTAGCACGATGCCTTTGTACCATCGACAGATGCAGACACACAGAAAGAGCCAAATACTACATTAGTCTGGTGCCAGTAGTTCTGACCTTGCAGCTCCATCAACGTGTCTCAGGACATCCATCTCTATGAAGTGAACGTCAAGGACTACGCTGTACAGAATGACATGGACGGCGACAAGGCACAGGACTCCACACGCCCGACGGAAGAGCAGGTGCCAGCCTGTACTCGCTACAGAGTGGAGACTGGAGCTGCCTGTGTCAAATTCCTATCTTACTACTTTAGTTCCTTCATCTAGTCCTTGTCTGAAGGGGTAGAGATAATTTGATACCAACCTGGTGGTCCATAGAGCAAACAGCCTTTTGGAGGTATTATTCCTACACGCTGGAATAATTCTGGATTTGTAAGTGGTAATTCTATTACCTGGAAAAGAAGTTACATGTTTCTTAAACAGTAAAAAATCTTCAATATATTTTAAAATATTTAAAGTCTGATAACCCCATGTTATAATCTGAGTGAACTACACTTTCATGCTATAAAGAAAGACTTAAATATTATTGTTTTTATTTCAGATGGAAATCTTTCTCTTTTTCAAAAAGATTTATTTATTTATTAAAAATAAGTACACTGTAGTTTCCTTCAGACACACCAGAAGAGGGCATCAGATCCCATTACAGATGGTTGTGAGCCACCATGTGGTTGCTGGGAATTGAACTCAGGACCTCTGGAAGAGGAGTCAGTGCTCTTAACCACTGAGTCATCTCTCCAGCCTGGAAATCTCTTAAAACCAAAAATTAAAAAAGTAGTGGTTGTTTTAGTAAGCTGCATATTACATTATACACACATATATACTACATAAAATGTATTATAATGGCATATTAAAAATCTGTACATTTATATCAGGAGCATATTTCACCTCAATAAGAATTACAGTATAAAGAAATCGGAGAAGCTGGGCCCAGTGGCATACATCTGCAATCCACGCTACTCAGAAGGCCAATGCGGAGTGAGAGCAAGCTCTGGTCCAGAGTAGGAAATTTACCAAGACGTGTCTCAAAAGACAGTGGAAAAGAACTCAAGGGCAGCTCAGGAATGGCACACTTGCCTGCATATGTGAAGTCCTAAGTTGAATTCCCAGCATTACAAAATGATCATATCAGCAAAGAATAAAAAGGTCTATAATAATTTACAAGATACAATGCAAAACAGTCATGATACAAGGAATGTTTCTGACATCATAATTGGTTACTAACACATAAGATATAAAATTTCCCCTGTTGGCACAATAGTTCTATTTCTACTCTAATTCGGGGAGGCTGGCCATACACTCAGTTGGTAGAGTGCCTGCTTCACCTTCCGTGCCCTAGGCCCTGGGTCTATCTCCAGCACTGCTAAGAGTGTGGCAACGACTGCCTACAGCTGCAGCACTAGGGAGGTGAGAGTGGGAGGCCAGAAGCTCAAAGTGCCTTTCAGACATGCATTGAACTTAAGGCCTGAGATAGATGAGATACTGTGGTCTCAGAGGAGGAGAAAAGAAAAAGGAGGAAGAAAAGGAGGAAGAGGATCTGGCCAACCAATATTTACAGTACCAATGACTTGGATACAGCTGTGTGATATAAAGCCATAAAGCATGATTATTAAAAACAAAAGTGTAAAAACCAAAACCACCAACATTCTAAAATATCTAAGGATAAAGAGTGCATGTGTGTGCATATGTGTGTGTGTGCATGTGTGCATATGTGTGTGCATGTGTGCATATGTGTGTGTGTGTGTGTGTGTGTGTGTGTGTGTGTGTGTGTGTGTGTGTCTTACTCCTTGGCAGATGGGATGCAGCCAAGTACTGTGGGAGACCAGTATCATGAGAACACCCCTTTTCCTTCTCTTACCTCTCACTAACTCGAGCATCACTATAGACTTTAATTTCATAATCAGCCAGTGCTTCCTTATACACTGCCAAGAAAAATTTGGTTTCACAATCATCTGGAATGCTTGTGCCCTACCCCAATCTCCAAACCACTTTCCTTTCAAATTTTTTAAAATTTATCATTATTCTGTGTGCAAATGTATGTATGTGTTCTTATGTGTGTCTGTGTCCACAAGCGTGTGCTAATGCACTTGGGTACGAGGGGGAGGAAGCGCACTTGTGGGCAACAGAAGACAACTTTACAGAGTCAGTTCTTCTGTCCTCTTTTCCCTGTGTCCCAGGGATCAAAGCCAGGTCATCTAGGCTTGTGTGGCAAGCACTTTTACTGGCTAAGCCATCTTAACAGCCCGAGGAGTTTGTACTTTAATAATAGTTTCAAAAAGTTTAATGAGCGGAGGTCTAAGAATTATGAACCACCATGGACTGACTACCCATCCAAGAACTACTCCCAACTCTTCACATTCATCCCTAAATACTTAGGCTGGCCTCAGGAAAAATAAATCTGTAAGACAAAATAACTTCCAGGTCATAAGACAAGGCAATCCTAATCTAATTCACCACTTGAAAGTTTATAAACTTCTATAGCTAGTATTTTCCTAAGGAGCAACAAATAGTTTGAAAAAAGATAAAAACATTTAGGGCCAAGGTAGCACATTTCTATTGTACTGAACGTTAACATCACTAGCTTTAGGGAAGCCATAGAGCATGCTGCCAACATGCATCTAATTGACCTAAGCGCACTGAAGACAGCTGGAACTATGAATGGCACAGGCACTAGGCAGCCGTATTTCCCCTACATTCTTTTTTGGCCACAAACAGGTGATTTTCCTAACACCAAACATCTCCAATATAACCAGCAGCAGTGCTCCTTACAGCTAGAAACTCACTGCTATTCTCAACAGAGTTATGAATGTATTAACATAAAGAAGGTACTACTAAGCCAAAAACAAAAAACCAAAATACCAACCAAACAGTAACAACAACGAAACCCCCAAATGTAATTTTACACCCTATTGCTCCCTTCAGACATCCTAAAATCAACAGGGCAATAGTCTGAGATCAGAGAATGCAACACCCACCTCTCTTAATTCCCGAATCTGTTCTGACAGGCCTCCAATCTCAGAATAAGATACATTTCCAGGATCCTCATGAGACATGTTATAAACCAATGGATCCACCTCTCTCGGCAGATACCTAGGATGAAAAAGATCAGAAACTTCTCTTTGAAAAGAATTCCTCGTAGTTTATAGACCATGCAAGCATCTATAAGTACCTTCTAAAGACGTTAAACTTAATAGGTAAGGAGTAGTGAAATCTTTGATGATCCCACAAATCCTGTCCTCTACAGAAACTCCCCTCTGTGAAAATGGAATGCAACTAAACAACGAGAAACCCACCTCATGATGGTTAGGGTGGTCATATCCAAAGCAACTCTGGTTCCTGGCTTCAGCTTACTTTTATCAAGCTGGTTTCATAAAACAAAAGATGGTACACGAACATTTAGAAAGGGAAGGCTACGTTAACAAGAGCTTAATATTCAGAACTTTTTTAATTATATAAAAGTAACAAATATCACATTATAAACTCCCTGTCGGGGTTGGGGATTTAGCTCAGTGGTAGAGCGCTTGCCTAGGAAGCACAAGGCCCTGGGTTCGGTCCCCAGCTCCGAAAAAAAGAACCCAAAAAAAAAAAAATAAAAAATAAACTCCCTGTCAATAGAACTTTAAAAAAAAAAAGCCCTTAGTGAACATTTTGGGAAAAAGAAAGGAAAATGGCTTGCAAGTGTATCTATTAAATATATTTTGAACACCTCCTAGAAGGAAAAATGTATATATATAATCCTAAGAGATAAGGGAACAGGTTTTCATTAACGTACTAAGGAATACCAGCCTGTGTGCTACCGCACACCTCTGATCCCTCAATCAGGAGGCAGAGGCAGGCAGATCTCTGAGTTTAAGACCAGTCAGGTCTACAATTTGAATTCTGGAATAACCAGGGCTACACAAAGAAACCCTGTCTTTGAAAACAAAAACCATACTAAGGAATATAAAAGACACAGCAAATAAAAACTCACTGCTGTGCCCTTATACACAACAGTATTCATACTGTGTACACCAGGTTGGATAATCACTGCATACTTAAGCATGTTGACTCCCTTGGTTACAACTGGAGTCTATTCTGCAGATGCACTGAAGAGATACTGAAGGTCTCACTCGTCAGAAATAAGTTACCTTCCACTAGTTTCAAAATTGTTTGCCATGGGGTTGAGGATTTAGCTCAGTGGTAGAGCGCTTGCCTAACAAACGCAAGGCCCTGGGTTCGGTCCCCAGCTTCGAAAAAAAGAAAAAAAATTGTTTTCCATTATATTTTTAGAGTTTTAACTACCTTGTATAGAACTCTACAATGAGCTACAAATTCAGGAGATTGTGCTCATTAAAATAGAAATGGTCTAGAAAGTTACTGAAAACAACCTTGATTAAAACAATTCAAACTGTTGCCAGACCAAGAGTGGGCTTTCCTCTCAGCAGTGTTTTTGGTGCTTGCCAAGCATTTTTAGAGAAAAACCATAACTACATTAAGCGTTGTGTAAGGGTGGTTGCATTGGTAAGGGATTTCCCTTGCAAGGCCCACCAGTATCTTCCAGACACTACATAATACATTTGGACAACGGTGGCGATCATGGACAGTCCTAGATGCATCGTCAAGGTGATGTGGCTGTTGGGGTTAGAAGGCTGAGAAGTGACTGGGCAAGCACAAAATGACACTGGGAGAGGTTGGTGTTAACCTTAGTCATTTCAAAGTAAAGTAAGGGGTAAGGAAATTGCTCAGTTCTGTTTTCAAGAGGGAGGACCTGAGCTCGTCTCTCTCACTTCTATAAAAAGCCAGGTGTGGCTACTAGTGCCAGCTAGACCAACACTGGTAGATGGGGATAGACAGATCCCAAGATCACTGGCCAGCTAGCCTAGCCAAGACTTCCAGGTCTATGAGACCCTGTCTCAAAGCGATAACAATGAGAACGATATCCTGCTCTGGCCTTCCTATAGGTGCATTACACAATCATACACACACACACACAAAGTAAAAATAGGCAAAACACTAAATGCATTTTTAAAAAGACCTTATAAGCAAAGTACTTGAAGAGATAAATCAATAGAAGATCTTTCAAAACATTATCTTAGAAATGCCAAATTTTGGCATCCAGAGGACCTTAAAGGCATGCAAGAGCTGACTGAGACTTAACAAAAACCCACTTTCATCACCAGGGATTGGACCAGGGTGTCTCATGTGCTCTGACCCGGGGCCTGTCACACCTTATCAATCTTTATTTGTATGTATACGGGTATCTTGTCTGCTGTGTTACGATGCAGGTGGCTGTAGAGACTAGAAGAGGACACCAGATCCCTTAGGAATGGAGTTACAGATGGTTGTGAGCCCTTGTGTGAGTGCTGGGAATCGAACCCAGATCCTCTGGAAGAGCTCCCTGTGCTCTTAACTGCTGAGCCACTCTCCAGCTCCTGGGCTTCTGGGATTTGATAACTAGAAAAATACCTACTTCTATGCTGAAATCCTAAGCTTTAGTCTTGATGTTAGATATTATTCTAGAGTCAATGCTTTATCAGTGTTTGAAAACCTGAACTTGGCATAATGGCAGATACGTGTTCCAGCACTCAGGAGGCTGAGGTACCAGCATTGTTAGTTTAAAGCCACTATGGGCTACACAGCAAGATCCAGTTGCCAAAAATAAAACCAACAATGAAAACTTAAACTCAATATGGCAAATACTCTCAGGAAAATCCTTCAGTAAATGGTTAAGACGCTTCCTAAAGACTAGAATGGTACATAAACTGCAGATGCTACTGATTCATTCTAAACTCCTTACTGACATTGTAGGCCTACAAATGAAATTCAGAGGCACTTCAACTTGCCCATTCTGGTCTAAATGTCTAAAACCAACTACTGTAGAGTCTGTAAGTAATGATTTTGAATGTTTAAATGTAAAACATGGACAACTGATACCCTTTTCAAGAAAGACATCATACTAAAGCATTTTTTTCCTAGTTCTAAAATGATCTGATTTCTAAGTACAGATATCTGACTAGGGCAATGTGTGAAACAGTAGGGACTAAGAAATTCCGGACTTTGCTAGTCATTTGCTGTGTCTAACGAAGCACTCAGGGGAGTTATGGGCACAATGCCTCACCCACCTATCTCAAGAATTAGGTAACTTATACAAAAGTGTTTTTCTCAGTTACAAAGCGTATACAAATAGAAGTCATTACCTGCCGACGACAGCCTACTACATATCTTGGTCCGTTTGTTGCTTTAACAATGACTGGAAGAAGAACAATTGAAAAAGTTAGAAAACAGGGTTGGGGATTTAGCTCAGTGGTAGAGTGCTTGCCTAGCAAGCGCAAGGCCCTGGGTTCGGTCCCCAGCTCCGAAAAAAAAGAAAAAAAAAAAAAAGTTAGAAAACAAATACATCTATGGGGAGTGTAGTTTTACTTCTGACCTCCAAGAACATTAAATACAAAATTTAGCTTATGTAAAAAGACCAACTCCTTGTATTGTTGTCACTAAAATACTAGGCACTTCAGGGCTATTCCGATAGCTTAAGAAATAAAGGCACTTACACCCAAGCCCATTGATCTGACTAAAGCCAATCCTTGGGTCCCAGCTTATATGGCGGAAGGAGAAAACTAACTCCCACAAATTGTCCTTTGATCTCCACAGGTATGCACATGCACATGCATGCACACACATATGCATACACATATACACATGTGTGCATAGGGACACAGGAACACACGAGGGACACAGGAACACACACACACAAATAAATAAATGCAGTTAGAATTAAAATAGCCTTCCATAATGGCACACATGCCTAAAATCCTGGCACTGGAAAGCAAAGGCAGGCAGATCTCTTTGTGAGTTCAAGGCCAGCCTAGTCTACATAGGAAGCTGCATCCAGAGCTACATAGTAGTTAGTACCTGACCTCGAAAATCAAAATAAAATGGGCATTTCAAAAGTTGAGAAGGTAAAATAAATAAATAAATAAATAAATCTTTTTTAAAAAGGGGGGCTGGAGAGATAGATGATGGCTCAGTGGTTAAGAGCACCGACTGCTCTTCCAGAGGTCCTGAGTTCAATTCCCAGCAACCACATGGTGGCTCACAACCATCTATAATGAGATCTGATGCCCTCTTCTGGTGTGTCTGAAGACAGTGATGGTGTACTCACATACATAAATAAATAAATCTTTAAGAGAAGGAACTGGGGCTTTTTGTTTTTTAACTAATAAGTAAGTCAATCCACTTACACTTTTCTTCTGTTAACTGTTTAAGCACTTCGCCTACAATCTGAAAAAGAGAAAAGGCGCATTACCTCTTGCCCGTAGCTTAAAAAAAAATGGCAAAATACTTTCAAGCTGTATCTATCACCCACCTGTCCAACACTTTGTAGTGCCTTCAGATCATTTTCAGACTTTTCATACTGCTTGGTAAGTTCTTTTAATTGTTCCCTTACTGAAATAATAAAACGTTGACACTTTAAATTAAAACAATAACTGCATTAAAATTTTTTACTTAGGTCTCTTTTACCTCCTGTAGGTTTCATACCCACAGTATCAAACCACGAAAAAGAATTTGCAGTTTGTTAATGGACAAGTGGCATGTTTTAAAAGGAAACATAACAGAGAAAGTACCATATATCTATTTTCTTGGAATGAAATACTTGAGCAGAGGCATTTTTAAGTTAGATTCTTAACAGATAGTGATGTCCTGCCACTTTCAGATTTGCTACAAAACTAAATGATAATCGGTGAATCCGGCCTCCCATAGCTACACTACCTGGCTTACTCTCTGGTTGTCGATATAAATAAAGCCAACCAACGCAATTCTTCACCGAATCATAAGCTGCGGTATTCTCTCGTTTAATTAAATCACGCAGGCTTTTCAAAACGCAAATGCTCAAGGTGTACGGAAACTTGGCACTTAGTATGAATCCCGAGGAAAGACCAGAAAGGCTATCACAACCACTGGGTCCTCTCTACTCCAAGTGCAAGCCTCCTCCAAGAGTCCCACATCCTGCTGGAGCTTCTTTGGCTCAAACGTCCTCCCGTCCCCAGGTCCCGAGACTCCAACCCTGCCTTCCTTGCACCTGGGATATGTCCCCAGCCCACTTGTTCCTCACTCCTCTAATCCTCCCCTCCCCTTCCACCTCGGAACTGTGGCTGTTCCCTATGCCACCGGACTGGGGCTGGGGCCATACCCACGGCCGAGGCGGTGCTGCACCCCAGCACGGGGCGGGATGACAAAGCGCCTCGTCCCTGGACTCAGGCCTTCCCAAGCCGGGCGCTCTGTTTTCGGGCTCTGCCGAAGCCTCCGCTCTATCAGAGACGGAAGCCGGTCCGGGCACTAGAGAGTGTGTCAAGGCTCACTCACGCTCCTTAAGACGGCCGTCAATCTCCTTGTGCTCTAGCAGCTTCTTGCGGTAGTCCTGAAGCGCCTTATCTCTAGGGTCCGCCATGATGAGAAGCCGTCGCTCATAGGGGATGCCGGGAAGGGCCATAGCAGCCCGGGCGGGGGAGGGGGCGGGGCGAGGGCGCAGAGGCGGCCTGGGGCGGGATCGTGGCTGGCTCCGCCCCTTCCGGCTGGCCCGCCTCTCGCTCCCGGAGCCTGAGTATCTTGAGTCACCTAGAGTGGCTGAAAGCCTCGAAAATGCTGAAGATGATCTCCGGTCACACTGTCCCCTGCAGGCCAGAGTGAGCAATGCCGGACGCAGCTACTGACTGGCTCAATATTAAGTCACTGCTTTCCTAGAACGCCAAAGGCTTTGTAATGAACTGAAAAGGAAGAGGAAATGACAAGACTATTTTTTTCGAGACGGTGTCTTGTAACCCAGGCTGCCTTGGCACTCACCACGCAGCTGAGGGCTTGAACTCTGGTCCCTCTTCTTCCTAGTGAAATTACAGGCATAAATCGGACATTCAGTATGTGCTATGCGGAAATCGAATCCAGGGTCTCCTGCATGCTAGGCAAGTGCTTTTCCAACAGTTACATTTCCAGATTCAGCCTTTTTCTTTCCCAAATTATTTATTCGTGTGTGTGTGTGTGTGTGTGTGTGTGTGTGTGTGTGTGTGTGTGTACACGTGAGCGTGCGTGCGTGTGTGTCTAACTCAGGAGGGCAAGTGTTCACAGAGGCCAATAGAGGGCGCGAGATTTCCCGGCTCAGTAGTTGCAAGCTGTTGTGATTTTTTTAAAATCTTATCTATTTTATTTTATGCATATAAATGTCTTGCCTGCATGTATGTGTGTACAGCACGTGTGTGCCTGGTGCTGGAGGAAGTAAGAAGAAGCCGCATGATCCCCTGAAACTGGAATTACAGATGATTGTGAGCCACTATGTGGACATTATTGCTCTGCCAAGAGCAACAAGAGCGATTACCCTTTGAGCTATCTCTCCAGGCTCAGTGACTATGTTATTGACAGGCTGGGAGTGTAACTTTCGTAGACTGTTTGCCTAGCACACAGAAGGCCCTGAGTTTAACCCCAGAACTCTAAAAGGAACTTAATACACTCCACAAACACACAGAGATCTTAAGGGAGAGCTGGAACCACTTTCCAGCCCCCAGATGCAGCCTTTTCATATCAACTGCATGGGCAGAAGTAGGCAATTTACAGCTACTCAATAAAGTACTGACCTGCTTCTTATCTAATAAGGAAATGAAAAATGGCTTGAATAGGGGCCAGAGAGATGATGGTTCAGTGGGCAAAAGAACTTGCCATGGAAGTCAAGTGACCTGAATTGGATTCGTGGAACCCACCTAAAGGTGGCATGAGGGTGCACATGTACAGATGCATAAACGATAATAAAAAAATATCCTAATGTAGTAAACGCTACAATTGAAATAAAAGGATACTATGGGGTAAGGAGGAGAATAAAATTTGAAAACATCTGAGATGAGGCGGTGCCCCGCTACATCAGCACGTGGAGAGCCTTCTGAACAGATTAAACAGCAAGTGCAGTGCGTGACTCTGAGGTAGAGGGGAGCTTGGCTCACGTCTATCAGGGAAAGGAGGCCAGCAGGACTGGAAGGAAATGGGCTAGAGATGTAGAACACAAGATAAAGTTTCTGCAGCGACCAAGGTAGGGACTCTGAAGTCTGCTAGGACTATCTCAGATCTCTGTGGTGGAGGGGTGGTGATATCTTGATGTCTTCACAAAATCAACCTAATCGTACATACTTAAAAAGGTCGTCGTGGGTATTAAATAGACAGCATGACTAAAGACGTTAATCCAAAACGGGGCATACGGTAATTGTCTTCTTTTAAATTGTTATTCTCATGCTGGGAGTATAACACTGGTAGAATACTTGTCTAACATACATCTGGGTTTTACTCCCGGCACCCTGAAAATAAACAAATATGCTTTACAGATACATATACAGTTATGTGAATTTATGCCCAAAGTGACAGAGTCCTCCAAATTTGCTTGCAGAAAATGATGTGGGTATCATGTGAGTTTTCTGTTGTATTTTCTCTAAAAACGGCTTTTGAAGTAGACGATAAACAAATATAACTTAGGCAGAGAGTGTTTTTTTCTCCTACACAGTTGAAATTATTTTGATCTTATGAGTAGGTTCATACCAATATATATCAATTCTAACATTGAGAAGACAAGGCAGGCTGGAGAGATGACTCAGTGGTTAAGAGCACTGCCTGTTCCTCCAGAGGTCCTGAGTTCAAATCCCAGCAACCACATGGCGGCTTACAACCATCCCATAACTCCAGTCCCAGGACATCTAATGGTCTTTTCTGACTTCCATGAGTACCAGGCATCCAAGTGGTACACACATATACATGCAGATAAAACATCTCATACACATAGAGTACAAGATTATTCTCTGAGGTTAACCATAAATACATGAGCATAGATCGGAATGTCATTTCAACATCGTCTTCTTAACTCTTGATTCTTTTCCTCTTACTCATTTGGCAAACTTCTAATGTCAGCTGAACTTTCTGTTTTTCTCATGCCTACAGTAACCCCATTCCACTGTGTGTGTGTGTGTGTGTGTGTGTGTGTGTGTGTGTGTGTGTGTGTAAGAGTAACTCAATTTGTAAATATATATTCATATATGGGATTAAATGTTTAGTGTCTTTTCTCATTCCCCATAAAAAGCCGAAGAACTTACATGAAGATGGTGACTATTTATTGCTCATGGATATATCTAGGACAATGTCTGAGAATATAAACTATATACATGTACATAAATGAGTTGACATATATATACAAAATATGTAAATGATACTAGGCACTGTGACAGATAAGCAGATATATATGTAACAAAAGTGTCTAGGGGCCAGAGAGATGGTTCAGCAGTACATTGAACCACAAATTTTTCATTTCACAGTTTTGCTGGCTCAGCAACTTAGGAGCAAACCCAAGTTTGCTTTCCAGTATCTACATCTTGTGGCTAACGACATCCTGAAACTTCAGCTCCAGGGCATCTAGTGTCCTCCACAGGCAACTGCATTCATTCATGTGCGCTCATGTGAGTGAGTGAACACACACACACACACACACACACACAATTAGAAGTAAAAATAAATATCAAAAAAGTCTACGAAATCTCACCAGTACTCAGAGAAGTTTCAATATCAGAGTAGAATAGAAATGATATGAAAATATAGGCTATTATTATCTTATCAGGGAGTCATTATAAGTCGTATAATAGAGGACTAAAGAAATGGCTTAAGGGGCTGGAGAGATGACTCAGCACTGACTGCTCTTCCAGAGGTCCTGAGTTCAATTCCCATCAACCACACGGTGGCTCACAACCATCTGTAATGGGATCCGATGCCCTCTTCTGGTGTGTTTGAAGACAGTTACAGTGTACTGATATAAAGTAAATAAATCTTAAAGAAAGAAAGGAAGGAAGGAAAAAAGAAAGGAAGGAAGAAAGGAAGGAAGGAAGAAAGAAAGGGCTCAGTGGTTAAGAGCACTGGTTGCTCTTGCAATGGATCAGAGGATAGGGTTTGATTCCCAGCACTCACATGGAAGCTTACAACCATCCTTACTCCATTTGTAGTCCAATCCCAGGGGATCCACCACTCTCTTCTGGCCTCCTGTACTGCACACAAGCACATCATACACACGTACACGTGCAGACGAAATACTCATACACAAAAATATACTAAATAGAATTCAAAACAGAGTTAAGCCCTCATGAGGCACACATAGTCTTCTAATCTACATCCCTTTAACTTAGCGCTGATGAGTAGAGTCATTTTAAAAACTGTGTGCACAGCTCTGACACTTAACCACTTTAGGAAATGAAGCCTAATTTCTCTTGCATAGTCTAGTGATTTCCTCTTGGTGATTAAAGCGAATGTGACAGCATACAACTGCTGAGACTAGGACATTAAAAAACAAAACAAAAGCCAAACGGAGACTGCCTTTTTACTCTCCCCTGGAATACCTCCTCTGGAAGAAGCCAGCTGCTCTTCCACGAAGATACATAGGCAGTTCTACAGAAAGCCCCACAGGGGAAGAACAGTCAACAGGGAACCAAGGCTTCCTGCCAACAGTCATGCAAATGAGTTATGTTGGCCACAGATGTCCAGCCCTAGGATAACTTCAGATGAATGCAACCTTAGTCTTGATTGCAACAGCGTGAGACTGAGTCACGTACTCAGCTCTCTCAGTAGCGCCTAAGTTGCTGCCCCGGCAAAACTGAGATGAAATGTTTGTGGTTTAGTGTAACCAAAATTGGGAATAAATTGTTACCCAGTGATAGATGCAATAGAAGCTGCTTTAAAAAAAAATAGAGAGAGACAGAGACAGACAGAGAGGGACAGAAAGACAGAGACAGAGAGACAGAGACAGCAACAGAAAGACAGACAGAGAGGAGAGAGAGAGAGAGAGAGAGAGAGAGAGAGAGAGAGAGAGAGAGATTAGCAGATAGTACCAGAGAGGCAGGTAGCAACTACTTTTGCTCAATGTTTTGCTCAGCTCTTTTCTTTTGATGTAGCTTTTCTTAGACCCATGGACTCAAATAATTCCTCCTATTTCAGCCAACTGAGTTATCTGGTGATAGCCAGGGATACAGGGATATGCCTTAGTGGTGAGTACACTCTCAAGTGCTTAGAAGTTTTTCATCTCATACGCGTGCCTCAAATATCTACCAAAATGGACTTACTTGTGTGTATCTGGAGCTGAGAAATAAGATGTTTGGTGGGAATGGGAAGTAGGCTCCCAGGCTTCTGAGAAAAAACCTTATTTTAATCAGGCAAGGTGAATTACATGAAGAGCGTGGTGTGGTATGGCCATAGTTCTTGTTTTCATCAAAGTAATATATATACAAACAATCTTTAAAAGTACTATAAAGATTCAAGAAGAAAAGAAGAGTGGGACGCGTTCTTGCTATACAATGTAGGCTGGCCTGGACCTTTCTACACGGTTGAGCTTTAGCCCCTGCACTATGGGATTCCTGGCGTGCACCATGCTACTAGGACAAAAATCTTGTTTTTGAGAATGGAAGCAGGTGCAGCCCAATGGCTCCAAACTTGGGATTCTTCTGTCGCGGCCTCCCAGAGAACTACAACTGCATGTCTGCCGATCAGGCCTAACCTAGAAATATCTTACTTCTTAAATCTACCTTCAAATACGATTAACAGTCTGTCTGGAAATATAATTCTCTCAAGATTTCGAAGGTTCTTCCTGTGGCTTCTAGAGCATTCTGTTTCGCAGTCCTTTGTAAGTTTCTGGTCTTTCACTCTAAACAATCAGTTCTCAACACGTGGGCCATGATCCCATTGAGACCTGCATATCAGAGATCCTTCGTATCAGAAATTTACATTAAATTCCATAACAGTGCAAAATTACAGTTATGAAGTAGTGACGAAAATAATTTTATGATGGGGGGGTCGCCACAACATGAGGGACAGTATTAAAGGGTCACAGCATTACGGAGATTAAGAAGCACTGCTCTAAAACCTTAGACTCTGATAGAGACATTTTCCACTCCCTAAATTGGGGGCCCAGGGGCCCTGAGTGTAGGCACTCATCCTTCTAGTTTGGCTTCTCTTGTTAATTAGTTCTGAGGTCATAATCACACTTTGGTGATTAGATTTTGGTCTTTAGTCATTTAAGTTTTTTTCATTTCATTTCTCATTTTTTTTCTTTCTTTTTTTTTTTTTTTTGTAGCTGGGGGCCGAACCCAGGGCCTTGCGCTTGCTAGGCAAGTGCTCTACCTCTGAGCTAAATCCCCAACCCCTCATTTCTCATTTTTTAAAAATTACACCTTATTTATTTCGTGCGGGGAGTCTGCGTATGTGTGTGGTGCCCCAGTTGGTTTACCATGTGGGGCCTGGGCATTCAACTCAGGTAAATTAAGTTTGGTGGGTGGAGCCTCTATTCACTGAGCCAGGTTGCTGGCCCTCCCATTTCATACACACACACACACACACACACACACACACACACACACACACACACACACACACACACACACACACACACACACACACACACACACACACACACACACACACACACACACACACACACACACACACACACACACACACACACACACACACACACACACTCACACACACACTCACACACACATACACACATACACACACACACACACACACACACACACACACACACATACACACACACACACATACACACACACACACACACACACTCTACCCTCACTCTTTCACTTTCTCTTTTTATATCACTTCTTAAAAGACTTTTTTAATGTATGAAGCCTCCCTCTGTGTCTTAAAAAGGATTTATTTATTTAACGTGTTCGAGTGCTCTATCTGCATGTACACCTGCATGCTAGAGGAGGGCAACAGATTCCATTGTAGGTGGTTACGGGCCACCATGTGGTTTCTGGAAATTGCTCTTAACCGCTGAGCCATCTCACCTGTCCCCTTCTTCCGTCCATTAAAATGAGGTAATTGTCAGCAATCCTTCATTTTAAAAAGTTGGAAATGAAGTTACGGTTGGCAGGGGTCAGATCTTGGGGGACTTTGAATGTCGTGTTTGAGGGTCTTGAATTTTCAAACAGCTGGGCAGCCTTGTAATTTTTTTTTTTTCTTTTTTCTTTTTTTTCGGAGCTGGGGACCGAACCCAGGGCCTTGCGCTTGCTAGGCAAGCGCTCTACCACTGAGCTAAATCCCCAACCTCTGAGCCTTGTAATTTTTAAAGCTGTGGTGTGATCAGATGTGCGTATTTGGAATCGAGAGTTAACAGGTAATTATGAGCCAAGAAATATGGGTGCTCGGAACCAAATGTGGGTGCTCGCATTCTTAGCTGCTCAGCCATCGCTCTGGCTGCAACGCTCGGGAGACTTTCCTTTCTTTCTTTGGTTTCTTCTGTTTGTTTCGCCTTCAAGGCAGGCTCTCGGTCTACAGCCCCAGCGGGCTCCAGAACAGAAGGACGGACGGAGTGAGTGGCAAGTGAGTGTCACTCAGGCTGAACAGTGCAGGTGCTCTGGGGGAGAGATTTAACCATGTCTCCGCAAAATCCATTTTGTGTCTGGTTCAGGATTTATCCGCCTTTTCCTGAATCGTGCTGAGTCAGCAGTCTCTTTGAGTTTGTGGCCCTCTTTCCCCCGAGCTGGGGACCGAACCCAGGGCCTTGGGCTTCCCAGGCAAGCGCTCTACCACTGAGCCAAATCCCCAACCCCGTTTGTGGCCACTCTTGACACACAGTCCTGGCTTTGAAATGTTCTCTGAGTGAACTTGGATCACTCCACCTGCTGAATCAACCTGTAGTTGGAGCCCCAGGTTTCCCATCATTTTTCTTACACCCGTACGTACCTCTGGCAATTTTTTCTAATTTCAGTGTTTTCCCACCCTCATCCACGAGTACTGCTGCCCTCTGATGCACCACAGTCGGCTGCTTGGCCTGTAAGCTTTACAGCATTTGCTCTAATTTGTTTTTTTTAAACCACACATTGTCCCGTGCTACCCTAAGCTGTCCTTACCCCTTTGGATTTGTTAATTGGTTAATTGACTTGTACATTCATCCATTCTCCCAGGGCTCATCTTTCACAATACACACTTTACTGAGGAGTAAGGGCTAAGGAGCTAAAAAAAAAAAAGCCAAGTCAAGGTCTCTACCACGAGATGAATGCCAAGAGCATACACATGAACAGGAACTGTTCATTCCCTATGGTGTGTACAATTACGGAAGATCAGGACGAGGAGGAAAAAATGTCAGGTTTTCAAACTCACTTCACGGGGTTGGGGATTTAGCTCAGTGGGAGAGCGCTTGCCTAGGAAGCGCAAGGCCCTGGGTTCGATCCCCAGCTCCGAAAAAAAAAAAAAAAAGAATCAAACTCACTTCACGTGAGCAAAGATGGGGAACCTGAGAAACATGCCATTTGTGGGGAAGCCAGGACTGTGCCGTCAGGAGTGGCCACAAACTCAGAGACTGCTGACCCAGTGCAATTCAGGGAAAGGCGGACAGATTCTGAACCAGACACAATCCATCAGGTTAAAGAAACGAAGCTGAAGTACACAGGCTCAGATCATAAGGAACTTGAATGTCCTGTCGAGAGTCTTGAGCTCAACTTTCCAAACAGCTGGGGGCATTGGAAAACTTGAATTTGTAATGTGAAAGATTTACATATTTCCGAAGCTGACCTTGGGTGGAGGATGCTCATGGTTCTGTTGTTTTCTTTTTTGTTGTTGTTGTTGTTTTTTGTTTGTTTGGTTTTGGTTTGTTTTTGAGGGCTATAAACCTACAAGCCAGTTGATTAGTTACGGGAACAAGGAGATAAATTAGCTGAGAAAGAATAAAGGCCAGAGCTAAGTCCTCCATGAAGACGGGGATGAAAAACTGAAGACTCTTGTAGAGGGCAGCCTGTCAGGACACGGTGCATCAGAAGGTTGTGGGATCTGAAAGAAAACCAGAGAGAAGCACAATGGTTCTTCCTGCTTTCCAGATACCTGGCCCTAGATAGTGCGACCGATTG
This sequence comes from Rattus rattus, assembly GCF_011064425.1. NCBI lineage: Eukaryota > Metazoa > Chordata > Mammalia > Rodentia > Muridae > Rattus > Rattus rattus. The sequence continues at coordinate 77,717,403 of NC_046165.1, forward strand.
TCTCTCATAAAAGCAGGTGTGTGTGTGTCCAACAGATGTTGAACTGTGAAGCTCTAGGGAGAGATCTGAACTAGGAATTTACCCTTGGGAGTCTTGAGTGTAGAGAAGGCATTTATCATTATGGGGTTAAGCAATGTTCTCTAGGAGATACTAAAAGATAGACGGAGTCCTAAGGAACCATCACATCGGGAGAGGGGGAAGATGTAGTTAAATAGTATCGGGAAGGAGTAAGGAGAGCAGGGTGTGGCTGCCTATTCCCGTAATCCTAGCACTTGGAAAATTGGGAGCAGGAAGCTGGTGAATTAGAGTCCAGCCTGGGCTACAAGCTGAAACAGACAAAAGGGGAGGAGGTCATAAAGAGAACCTGAAGTGTTTCCTGCATCATACACTGAATTTAAAGAGAGAAGACACAACCTTGTCAAAATGTAGCATGTGCTTCCTGGAAAATGGTCGTTGAACGTAGTGATGTTATTCCATTTAAAGAGGTGGAGGAGGGCTGGTAACCTGGAAACCAGATAGAGTGTGGGTTGAGGCAGGAATGGGAAAGGAAGAAGTGAAGTCAGTGACTATAATCCAGAGCTTGCTCACTCAGAAACTGTACATAGAGACAGCTTAAGTGGCTGTGCCTTCCCACCTCAGATAGTTCTGATCATGTGGCAAGGAAGGTCTGACAATATGACATTTGTACTCAGTAAAGATTAGATAACACTGGCTCTAATCAAGTGGCACCAAGCCTTTAAAGTTTTGCTTAGTCATTCTTCCGTGACTACATCTTTTCCTTTACATTCTTTCTTTCTTGTTTGGTTAATGCTGGAAATGGTTTAGGTGCCAGGTTTCCCATAAGCACCTTCATGTCCCATTTTGAGAAACTGGTGCAAGGCCCTTCCTGCTTTGCTCATTAAAAAAAAAAAAAAAAAAAAAAAAAAAATAGGGGTTGGGGATTTAGCTCAGTGGTAGAGCACTTGCCTAGCAAGTGCAAGGCCCTGGGTTGGGTCCTCAGCTCCGGAAAAAGAAAATAATAATTATAGCTGTTATTTACCTAGCAATCAGGATTCTCTCAAGAAATGCTGTACCCATTAAGCCTGTCACAATGTTGTTCTAGTATTAGAATAACAAAGTTGCGATCTAGTTCATCTCCCAGCAATTTAATGTTGCTGAACAAAGTTTTAACAGGAGGCTGGGCTTTCAGAATCAGGGACTGAACATCACATATCCCCCGGCACTCTTGACATTGTTACTGAATGACTAGCTGGTTATTTCATACCATATGCCTAGGAAGCCACATTGAAGAGGTAAACTCAGAAAACTGAGTTAAAGGTCTTTTGGGGAAGCTGACACTTCTGAGTTCACTCGGGTTCCAGGTTCTGGCATGGGTGTAGAATCTGAAGCTGTATCCAGCTTGCTTCAGAAAGCTTGCGTTTTACTCATTCAGTATTTCTCTTCCCTGGCTTTGTCTCTCATTTGTGATGATAGAGGGCTTGGTCATAAGAAAAGCTATTCAGTCCCACACAAAAAAGACTCTGGGAATCTAAGGTATGTTTGGGATGGAGGCTGTGTTTAAGCGGTCTTAATAATTTGCAATTCGGGGGTAGAAATATGAGGAAGGAAATGTTACCAAAGATGTCAAACAAATATCGAACGTGGAGAGGGGAAGTATCCATTCAGTGTACATATTTCAACTCCCTCGGATGTACACACAAAGGGTATTTATGGCAATGACCACACTGCAATTTTATGTTTAGGTTCTTGTGGGATCTCTGCTATTTTCCAGATTCAATGTACACATATTTTTACCTCAGTTCTTTTTAAGACAAGGTCTTGTTATGTAGCTCCAACTGGATTCAAACTCATGATGATTCTCCTGTCTCAGTCTTTCATGTTTCTGTTTTTTTGTTTGTTTGTTTGTTTGTTTTCTAGACAAGGTTCTTGCTGTGTAGCTATGGCTGTCCTGGAACTAACTATGTAGCCTAGGCTGGCCTGAAACACACAGCAATCCACCTGTCTCTGTTGGAATTAAAGTACACCACTATGCCCAGGTTTATTAGCCATTTCTGTTGTTGTTGTTTGCTTGGTGAGTTTCTTGTTGTTTTCTTCAAGACAGGAACTCGTTATATAGCCCCGAACTCTTAATGTAGACCAGGCTGACCCTAAACTTGTGTTAGGACTACACTGTGAGCCCCCAAGCCTAGCCACTCACCTGAGGTCTGGGTAGACACCTCTGTGTGGCTCAGCATTGCACATAGGAGCCGGGAGCAAACTGAGTGTCCATCACTGGATGGGCAAATAAAGTAGCACACCCATGAGTGTGCGTCCCCTGACCTGTGAGTGTGCGTTCCCCGACCGGTGAGTGTAACTTGACCTGTGTGTGTATCCCAACCTGTGAGTGTGTGTACCCTGACCTGTGAGTGTGTGTACCCCAACCTGTGAGTGTGTGTACCCTGACCTGTGAGTATGTGTACCCCAACCTGTGTGTGTACCCCGACCTGTGAGTGTGTGTCTCCTGACCTGTGAGTGTGAGTACCCTGACCTGTGAGTGTGAGTACCCTGACCTGTGAGTGTGAGTACCCCGACCTGTGAGTGTGTGTACCCCGACCTGTGAGTGTGTGTACCCTGACCTGTGAGTGTATGTGCCCGGACCTGTGAGTGTGAGTTCCCCGACCTGTGAATGTGCCCTGACCTGTGAGTGTGTGTACCCCGACCTGTGAGTGTGTGTACCCCGACCTGTGAGTGTGTGTACCCTGACCTGTGAGTGTGTGTACCCCGACCTGTGAGTGTGTGTACCCTGACCTGTGAGTGTATGTACCCGGACCTGTGAGTGTGAGTTCCCCGACCTGTGAGTGTACCCTGACCCGTGAGTGTGTGTATCCCGACTTGTGAGTGTATGTACCCAGACCTGTGAGTGTGTGTCCCTTGACCTGTGAGTGTGTGTACCCCGATGCAGAGTACTGTGCAACTTACAAAGCAGGGGATGTGGTGACCTGTAACACAGCTGTCACTGCAGAACACCGTGCTAACTGGAATGAGGCAAGAGCAGAGAGAGAAGTGCTGTGTGATCGCACGTGTGTGAAGTTTTACGATCTCGTGGACCCTGTAGAAAAGCAACCAGAGAAGGTTGGAGAAAGGAAAGTTAGTCAAAGGGCACAAAGGTACAGTTAAGACTGAAAAAAAAAGTTTCATTGACCTATGGGATTACATGGAGGCTGTGATTTATTTACAGTGTGTTTTGGAGTTACTGACAGATTGAAGTTACTAATGGACTTATTTTTAAACATTCGCATCAGAAAAAGCTGGTGAGGTGATGGCTATATCAACGTGACTGAGTCTTCCTACAATGTGTATATGGATTGAAAATATCCCACCATATACGCAGTTATTAGTGAATTCAAAATAAGATTGAAAGGCTGGTTGTAGTGACACAGGCCTTTAATCTCAGCTCTAGGGAGGCAGAGGCAGATCGACCTCTGTGTGCTTGAGGCCAGCAAGGTCTACAGTGTAAGTTCCAGATCAGACAGGAATACACCCTGAGACACTTCATCAAAATAAAAATGCACTTACCCGCAAGCAAAACAAAACATCAAAGGATGAAAAGACAGTGACATTATCAGTTTTACCGGTGTCTTGCACACAGGGGCTGGGCCTGACGGATCTGAGTACTTCCAAAGTCAAGCTCAGCTTTGTGAAGTGAATCGAATGGAAACTTACTTGGGATCTGGAACTGTGTGCAAAGGACACCAGGAAAAACACCTGAAAAAGAGAAACTATGATCTGGTTCTAGAAAATTCCTTTTCCTTTCATACTTCCGTATGAGCTGTAATATAGATATCACGAAGACAATAAGCTTATAAGGCCGTATTATCTTACTGTGTGTACAACGCATGCTATAGATAACAGGCTAAGCAAGGCTTCTCACTGCCTGGCTCCGGTTCTTGGCACCAGCCGTCCCGGTTTCCACTTTTGCGTTTGGGTAGTGTTCACCACCTTGCTTGTGAAATATTCCTAATTCGCATAAAACACAGCAAAAAAAAAATTATGAATAAATCGGGAGTACACATTGAGCTAACATCTTCCCTATAAAACATGTATTTATTGTTGTATTTAAAGATTTATTTATAATATAGGGCCTAACTCTATAGGGCAGGAAATACGTTGCTCCAACTGTCTTTGAAATTGAGCCATCCTCCGGCCGGTCTCTGGAGGGTTGGGGTTCTAGGCGTACACTGCGACGGCCAGCCCTTTGGAAACCAATTTCACCTGTTCCCTTTGTAGGAGGGAGAAAGGGAAGAACTAGAAAGCCACTAGATCGTGTGTGCGGCCGTGCTCCCCGAGATGAACTCCAACATCCTTTTGGCTTTAGGCAGCCAGAGCACGGCGGACACGTAACCCAGGCTCGATTTCCTCCTAGAGAGAAAGGGATGGGCCAGCGTGAACTCCGGGGTGGGGCGGGCTGGACAGCGCAGGCCCCGGGCAGTGTGGTTCAGGGAATACCCGGACCCCGCGATGACCGCGTCTTCGCACCCGGCGAGCCGCAGGCCAGGTGTACCGGAGGCGGGCGCGTAGGAAGGCGGCCGCCCGAGGCTCGCTTGGGCAGTTGCGCGCGCCGCCGCACGTCCGCAGGGAGGCGGGAGCGCGGAGGGCGGAGGGCGGAGGGCGGAACGCGGGGCGGGGCCGGCGCGGGCTTCTTCTGCGGGCGCGCGGCCTGCGCCGGGGAGCCAGGCACGGTGGCGCGGGCCGAGGGCGGTGTGCGGCGAGCGGCGATGGGCCGCGGCTGGGGCTTGCTCGTCGGACTCTTGGGCGTCGTGTGGCTGCTGCGGTCCGGCCAGGGCGAGGAGCAGCAGCAGGAGACGGCGGCACAGCGGTGTTTCTGTCAGGTGAGGCGCGCGGGCTGCGCATCTCCGGGCGCGGGCGCTCCTGCTGCGCGGCCCGCACCGCGTTCCCGATCACCCCGGGCCGGGACACCCTTCGATGGGCGTGGGCGCCTGGGCAGCTTGTCACACTGCTTCCTCGCATCCTGCCATGGCTGCTCCGCGTTCACCGACCCGGGGTTCTGGGTGGATCCGGCACCTGGACTCCTCGCGCGCGCACTGCCGGGGACGTCCCCAGCCTTTCTGCTCTCCACGGACTCTTGGGGAGACTAGCAGTTCTTTAGGTCTTGCTGTCGTTGTCAAGAGGTTAAATGACCTTTCGGGACTCTTTGGGTGCCCTGGTTCAACTGCTTGGTGTCTTTGCGGCTGTCGTTGTCCTGTGACTTCTCGGCCTGTGTATGGTGCACTTTCTTCCTGATGCTTATTCTCGCATCCTGACACTTCCCCTTTGCGGTTCGAATCCGGGGCAGGCCCCTAGCTTTTCAGTACTCGAGTTTGATTATGAGCTGTGATTTACTTCTGTAGAAGATGTGGGTTCAGTGAGCAAAACATTCAAAGAATTTTGTTTTCGTAGTGTAGCCTGTAAATTTTGTTTGAGGCCATTTAGGCTAGACGCTTTGAAATAACTATGAATTTCATTTTGCAGTCTTAAGAAAATTCTAACAGCCAGCAAATACCGAGAAGTATCTGGATTCAGTCGATGGGCTAGTCTTGTAAAGTCTGGAAGATCTCTTGAATATTAGCGGTTCCCCAGACTTTCTTCTGTTTAAAAGTGTATCAGATGATTTTATTACTGAGTTACTTAATATGTAAATTGTATTAACCACAGCTCACGCTGGCTTTCCCCCTAGACTTGTTCATTACTGTTTTTTCCGATGTTTAAAATACTGGTTTATTTTGTAGGTATGTATATTGTACCTGTGAATGTACGCATAGCAGGGGGTACTTATAATAATCCACAGCTTGCAGGAGTCTTTCTTCCCATCCACCATCTGGGACACAGGGTCTTCAGGCAAATGACTCTAACTCGTGGAGCGTTGGCTCCTTTTATAGCCACCTTTTTGGTGGACTTTGATCTCTGAAATTACATTTATTAAAAATGGAGGGATAGAGAGCCAGGTCATTCGTGGGTCTTAGCTGTTCGTGATCAGAAATACGTGCATGCAGAGTATGATATTGTAAGGTGCTTGAGTGTCAGGAGGAAGAGGTGTTACTTGTTTCATCGCCTTAAACTTTTGGATTTTATTGTTTTGTTGAGTGATTTTGGAGCAGAGGTGAGTTGCTGGAAGTTCAGAAAAAAAAGGCCACTTTTCTTTTAATTACAAATGTTAGGCAAACACAGTTTCAACACGGGAGATGGGAATAAGCAGCTTCTAAGTGGCAGTGTTGAGGAAAGCTGCTAGGAGTGACACTTTCCAGTATGTTCTCTGGAAAATGGTATGCAAATACTCTTCAACTTTGTTCCACACCCAACCTTTTTGGATATTTCTTTAGAATTGAGGAACTTTTTTATGTTTTCTCTTGGTTAGTAATTAAGGGTTTTTTAGCTGTTGTCACAATATCTTAAGATCTATCTGTCTATCTATCAATCATCTATCTATTTATCTTTAGCCAGGGTCTCTTGATATAGCCCTGGCTGTCCTGGAAATCACTGTGTAGACCAGGCTGTCCTAGAACTTACAGAGATTTCACTGCCTCTGCCTCCCGAGTGCTGGGATTAAAAGCGAGGGTCACCATGCCCAGCTCTTTTTTATTTTTCAGAGTTATTTATCTTTATTTAATGTGTATGTGTGTTTGCCTGCAATGTCTGCACACCCCATGCATGATGGGGTCTGAGTGGGGCAGAGGATGGAACTGGAGTGTGAGGCACCATGTGGGTGCTGGGAATAGAACTCTGGGTACTGTGGAAGAGCAGTACTTGCTCTCAGTCACTGAGCTCTTTTCAACCCCTGTATCCTCAGATTTAAGTATTCCTGAATTTGCTAAAACTAACCTTGTTTCTTTGTTCGTTGGTCCCCTCCCCTCCTTCCCCTGCCCTTCCTTTCCCTCCCTCCTTCCCTCTCTTCCCTCCTCTCCTCCCCTCCTTCCCCCCTCCCTCCCCCCTCCCTCCCTCCCTCTCTCCTTTCTTTCTTTCTTTTCTTTCCGGAACAGGGTTTCTCACTCACTCTGTAGACCAAGTTGGCCTCAAACTCACAGAGCTCCTCCTCTGCCTCCAGAGAGCTTGGTTTAAAGGTGTGCCCCCCACAACCATCTAAGTCACTTTTTCTTTAAAGGAAGAATTTCTGGTTTTCCTCTTCAGAGTCAACTTTGAGTAATAGTAAAACTAGCCTGGAGCAGTGGTGCTTGTGCGTAACATCTGCAGTCAGCCTGATCAGGAGTTTTAGGTTAGCCTCGGCTACATGGTGAGATTCTTGTTTCCAAAGTGTAGCCTAGCTAATGGCAGAGATAGTCAAGTAGTCTTAGTTTGTTGTTGTTTGTTTTGTTTTCCCTTCCTGCTGCTGGCTTTCCTTTCTTACCATATTGGCCTTGGATCTACTTCATCACCACCCACCTCCTGTTGTTACATTGGTATCAAGTCTGTTTCAGTCCATAGGTGCTGTCTGAGTCAGGGCAGTAGGGCAGTCAGTCTGTGGTTGTTTGACCTTGGAAGGTCCTTGCACAGTACAATGGAGAGTTCTGCAAGCAATCAGACTGAGTTTGATAAGCACTCCACAAGTCCCTGGAGCATCAATTTAACACGTGTTGAGATCTAAACTGAGTTAAAAAGTGGTTTTCAGGGGTTGGGGATTTAGCTCAGTGGTAGAGTGCTTGAGGCCCTGGGTTCGGTCCCCAGCTCCGGAGGAAAAAAAAAAAAAAGAAAAGAAAAGAAAAAGTGGTTTTCAAACCTGGTGTTTAATTGGTGCTCAGCAGATGTTGGGGGAGGTTTCGGTGTAAGATGTTAAAGAAACCATTTAGTTCAGCCAGCTGTTTGCCTAGCTTACTGGGATTGGGCTTTTTTTGATGGGCAATGGCTGTAATGAATCTTTGGTTACTATGTAGTTTCAACATGATTTTCACTGTATGCTGCAAATCATTTGAAAACTTTTTAGCTTTATTTTATGTCTATGAGTGTTTTGCCTTTGTGTGTGTATGTGCACCATGTGAGGGCCAGGAGTCACTGGAGGTCAGAGTCAGGCATTGGATCCCCTGAAACTGGACTCAGATGGTTGTGAGCTTTGTGAGTGCTGGGAATTGAACTCAGGTCCTCTGCAAGAGCAACCACCGAGGCATTTCTCTAACCCTTATGAACTCTTTCCAGAATAGTGTCTTATTGTACACCGTTCATTACTCAAAATGGTTAATTGTTTGAGACTTATAAATCTTTCTTACAACCCCTTGCTTTTTATTATCCCATTAAGACGTTAATTAGTATAGACGTTAATTTATATAGAAAGTTGACTCTTATCCCCATTTGAATAAACAATCCCGTGTGCAGGAAGCACTCCTCCTTTGAACCAAGATAGTATTTGGTGTCACAGATACAGACTTAGATGAAAAGAAGTCCTTCCCATTTGTTATTTTTATTTTCTGACAGTTTCGCTGAATTACACATCATTAAAGAAAGTGAGTGTAGTGAAAGCTTAGGCACAAGTAGGGGAATATATTTTCAAGGTATAATCTCAAAAGAAATGTTGAAGACTGGTATGAAGGACATATGAACGTGCTTTGTACTTAATTAAACACGAGTGTATATTCCTTTTCATTAATGCTGTTTATTGTTTTTAGGTCTGGTAAGCAGTGGTAGTGCTCAGCCACCTGAGTGTGGCAGGTCTGCCTCGGGCTGCTGTGGGGGAGGCGCTCAGGCTGCTGCAGGGGGACACTTAGTTACTCCAGTGTGGCAGGTCTGCCTCGGGCTACTGCAGGAAGTACACTCAGATGCCAGCTCCACAAACGCATTAGTTTTGCGTAGAGTACACCGCAGACACAGTCTCCAGGGCAAGACTGGAAGAGCAGCCAGTGCTCTTAACCGCTGAGCCACCTCTCCAGCCCCATGATGTATATTTTAAAATACAGAATAATATTTATTTAAAAAAAAAATCTATGTTCTTTACAAAATTGTGTGTGCGTGTGTGTGTGTGTGTGTGTGTGTGTGTGTGTGTGTGTGCGCGCGCGCACGCGCATGCTGTGGTGCCCTTGAACACTAGAGGAGGGCGTTGTGTTCCTTGGAGCTGGAGTTACCATGGTCTGTGAGCCACCTCACATACCAGTGGGTACTGGGATCTGACCTCTGGTCCTCAAGGTAGAGCAGCAGGGCCCTTAATGGTTGAGCCATCTTTCTAGCCCCTCTGGTCACAAACACAATAAAATTAAGTACACTAGTCTTTGACAAATAAAGCATAGTATGAGTACATACATTTACTTATTGAGAAACAGTAGGCTGTATTCTAGAAGATGCCTTTATACACAAATACCTTGGGAGGTTAAAATCAAGCTAATTATCTTGTCATCTCCCAGCTAGCCGCACACGTGGTGAGAATACTTAAGCTCTATTCTCTTAACAAATACAATTACAGCTGTGTTGGCCACGCTCTTCATTCAGAGCCCACATCTCCCACCCCTACCCTTAGTGTCCTCCTTAGATCTCACAGGTGAGGGAGGTTGTGATGTAACGTTTATATCTAGCTTGTTTTGCTTCGCATTACGTCTTCCAGAGTCATCTGGAATCCCACAAAGGACAGAGTGGTAGGGAGGTCATTGTGCGGCGTGTGTGTCACATTATCCAGTCTCACCCTGATAGATGCTTAGATGCTTTTCCATCTCGGGTACTGTGCGATGCAGGGAGCACGGGTGTGCAGATGTCTCTTTGAGCCAGTGGCTTTATTCTCTTGGCTGTGTCCCCAGAGTGGGATTGCTAGATTAAGCTAGCTATGTTTTTAGTTTCTCGAGGAGCATCCATGCTGGTTTCCACTATGTCAGGTGGTTTACATGGAAGCAGGGGTCCCTGTTTCTCCGTATGCTCACCAACCTTTCCACCTTGGTTGTATGTCTTAAGGATTTTATTTGTTTGATGCTATTGTAAATGGAATTGTTTTCTTGTTGTTGTTTTTTAGAATTATTTATTTCATGTGTTTGAGTCCACTGTAGCTGTCTTCAGACACACCAGAAGTGGGTATCAAGTCCGGTTACAAATGGTTGTGAGCCACCATGTGGTTGCTGGGAATTGAACTCAGGACCCATGGAAGAGCAGTCAGTGCTCTTAACCACTGAGCCATCCCTTCAGCCCTTGTTTTTGATTTTGTTTTCTTGATAGTCTGTTTATTAGTTTCTAGAACACAACTGATTTGATTTTTGTATCCTATGTTTTTTTTTTTAATAATTTGAGTTTTTTTTCTTTTGGTGGAGTTCTCAAGTTTCTGCATGTACTGTATGCGATCTGCAAATGCTGATAATTTTAGTTTTCTTCTTTTTTAAGGTTTATTTTTATTTTATGTATATAAGTACACTGTCACTGTCTTCAGACACACCAGAAGAGGGCATCAGGTCTCATTACAGATGGTTGTGAGCCACCATGTGGTTGCTGGGAATTGAACTCAGGACCCCTGGAAGAGCAGTCAGTGCTCTTAACCACTGAGCCATCTCTCCAGCCCCCTAGTTGTTTATTTTTGATTTGAATTCCTTTTCTTTTTTTTCTTCCTTCTGTCTTCCTTTTCTTTTTTTTTTTTTTTTTTTGGTTCTTTTTTTTTTGAGCTGGGGACCAACCCAGGGCCTTGCGCTTCCTAGGTAAGCGCTCTACCACTGAGCTAAATCCCCAGCCCCTGTCTTCCTTTTCTTTAATTGATGCTTGGACAAAAGCTTTTCATAAGAAACAAATACAGGGGATAGGGCCGTACCGTGCTTTGTTTGAATGAGGGCACAATTCTGATCTATGAGAGAAGTAGGCTTTCTTAGCATTGTGCACAAGACAACGAGGACTTCTTTTGATTGGTTGTTTAGTTTGTTTTGCCATTCACTGTGATTTAAAATCCTTCTCCCCGTCAAATAAACTCCTTACACAGTGTGGTCAGCCTTCAAGCCGTCTACATACAAATCACAAAGATGGGCACAACAGGTTATATTATGTATATCTGTGATTACATATATATCTTTTCTTGCCTACTGTATTTGACTAAGTCAACTGTAGTGGAGAATATGACTCAGCCTCCCTTCCCCCATCCCATGCTAGTTTTCCATAATCTGGTCCCTCGTTCCAGTGGGACAGCTGAAATAATACAGCATTAGAATCTTTGACTGAAAACTAGGGCTATATACCTTCCTCCTTAGGGGAACGTGGGCTGCTTCGGAGAGTAATGGAGCTGGGTTAATAGTGATGCTTCACAATCAAGTGTTTATTCTCTTTACTGTTCTGATCCTAATCCTGCAAGTTGGAAGTTATTATTTTATGGGAAGCTCAGTGACAGAGGTGGGTCTTAAACCCCGATAGGCCTAACTAACTGCAGAGCACAGTGGCTGTGGTGGGGTGAGACCGACCTTTGGGAGCTTGCAGTGGGCACTGCCAGAGGCTTGGCAGCTCTCACAGAGTAGGTCTTCAAAGTGGGTGTGGCTATGGGCACAGCTTCTGTCTACCCACTGGGAGCCTTTTTACCTCTATTATTCGTTTTCCTACCCAAAGCTGGTTATTAAAGTCTAGTTCAGATTTTAGTAGGTATTGGTCACTTGGGAGGTTGAGAAGGATTTTTTTTTGCAAAGGTTGGATTGCGTGTCAGGCAGGGTTGTGCCCTGCGGGGATGGCGCAGTGGGTACAGGAGCTGAAGTGTGTTCTGAAGCATAGCACCAGGCCGTGATTGTCTCATCTAGCACTTGTCGCTCGTCCTGGGACTTTTCTTTTGTTTCTAAGAGTCTGGGTTGCATTAGTGGTGTTTCTGCCATAGCCCTTGCTTATGACGGCTTTGGTAACCTGCCTATTGTTCTCCAGTTTCTAGAACTTAGCTGACGTTACACCTGTCACGCTTCTTCCAAGGATGGGCTTCTGCCTCACCTCTTGGCCAGCATCCCGGAACTGTCAGTTGGCTTGGATTTCCAAGTGTCTTTGTCTCTTCACTGAGTGCTCTGTTGAAACCCTGTTATTTTTATTTTGTTTCCTTGGCCATCCTGTTACCCATGGTTGTAGTGGAGAGTGTGACCTATTCTACATGAAGGGTAAAGGGTAAAAAAAAGTGTCCCATTGTGCTGCCTCTCGTCCCTCTGCAGTCCCCTGGCTCTGTGCCACCTCTGCTCTGGGGGACCTTGTGTTCCTTCCTGGCTCTGGGCTTCCTCTGGCACAGTTTAGAATGACATGTGGACAGGCAGAAAGTGAGGCGCGAAGGGTCCTCCGTACTGCTTTTGCTCCTTGCCTTGTGAGCACGCTACTGCTCCTTGTGCTCTTGAGCTTGGGACAGCAGGCAGCACCATCCACTCACCTGCCCACCGCAGGAATGGCCACCGAGATCTACTGTGTCTCTTCCGGAAGCACAGTGCCACAGGCTGGGATCACAAAGGTCAACAAACATGACTTTGTCTCCATGATTTTGTACTCTAGTTCAAAGGGTTCTCGACCTTCCTAATGCCGCGACCCTTTCATACAGTTCCTCATGTTGGGGTGACTCCCAACCATAAAGTTACGGCATTGCGACTTCATAACTGTAATTTTGCTGTTATGAACTGCAATGTAGATATCTGATAGGCAGGCTTTTCTGACATGTGGCCCCCAAAGGGAGCTCAACCCGCAGGTTGAGAACTGCAGTTCTAGATGATGAGCTAGACACAGCCAGGGGAGTGAGGTAGTCCTAATACTGCAGCACTCTGGAATGTTCTGGAAGCTCCCAGGAGAGGCGTTGACCCCACAGTGGTAGGAGAGCACCTAAGAGTGTCCTGAAGCGACAGTTCTTAGCGACATCCTGCAGGTTTAGTTCCACCTTGTCGTGAGCTCCTGGGACGGTTGGCGCAGGTCGGCTCAAACCCCAGCCGTCCTGTTTCTCCTTTTGTAACTCGCAGGCTGCTTCGCCCTTCCTGCTGCTTCTGTGTCGTTGCTTTAGGTCAACGCAAAGGCTAGAGGTTTCTATCCTTACAAGCTCAAAAGGAATGAAGGTAGAATGATAGGGCTTATGGGTCAGATTGCTAGAAAATGAGACGAGAAAAGTCAGTAAACTGCCGAGCTGTCTGTCCACCCCGTTACTGGTTCTCAGCGTTCTTAAATGAAGGTACTATAGGATTTCACATACTCCAAGGGTAAATGTTAATTCAGTGTTTTAATCAAGTTTTACTTGTTTTCTTATATTTATTTATTTATTAAATATTTATTTTATTTATGTGAGTACACTGCAGCTGTCTTCAGACACACCAGAGGAGGGCATCAGATCTCATTACAGATGGTTGTGAGCCACCATGTGGTTGCTGGGATTTGAACTCAGGACCTCTGGAGGAGCAGTCAGTGCTCTTAACCACTGAGCCATCTCTCCAGCCCATGCCTGACTATCCTTAAAAAACAAGAACAAAAACAAAAACAAACAAAAAACCCTATCCCCTGAGGACCATTTGTGCTGCTCTGTATGTAGGGGTGTGTGGCCAGCCATGGGAGCATGGGCAACCTTCCAGGGACCACATCCCTAAGGAAAGGTCTCCACGTCTGCTGTCAGTAGCTCTTCAGAGAGGGGTTGGGGCACTTCCTTATTTCCAATGTCGTTTACAGTGCAAACAGCCACACCAAAGCATTGTGGGTTGATGCATTTCTCTCTCTTTCTGCTTCTTGAATCATTATGTACTTGTTAATTAATGTCACATTACTTTCATTAAGCGGGTGTTTAGCTCCCGATAAATGCTCAAAACTTTCAGTTTTGCAGCCAGCGACATCGGCTGGTTCTAAACTCTCACTCCATCCTTATGTAGAAAGGCAGTAGTTTGCTCTAGGAGGTGGGGCCACAGCATCCATGCTAAGCATTTGTGGTCGGTTTATTACCCCGATCGATGTTGCCCAGTGTTGGAGTTGTCACTCTTAAAAGTGAGTTTTATTAATTCTTCTCTTTATACATCCACCAAGCTGAGCTACATAGCCTTAGAAAGAGAGAGAGAGAGAGAGAGAGAGAGAGAGAGAGAGAGAGAGAGAGAGAGAGAGAGTCAGTGACAGTCAGTCAATCAATGCTCCAGATAGCCAGGCATAAGTAGGAGATGGGCTCTAGGGATTCAGAAGCATTTATTTCTGCCCCACCCCCTCTCTGTATCTTTCTTCTGATTACTGTGTCAGTTCCTGTGATGAAGTATCATTTTAGTTTCCTTGTTTCTTGGTCCAGCCACAGGGAGACATATCTCTCTCCTTTTTAAATTTTATTTCTTTTTTGTTTTTATTGTTATTGGATTTTTTAAATTTACATTTCAAATGTTATTCCTTTTCCAAGTTTCCCATCCATAAACCCCCATCCCATCCCCTCTCCCCCTTCTATGAGGGTGTTCCCCCATCCAACTACCCCTTCCCACCTCCCCACCCTGACATTCCCTTACACTGTGGGGGTTGAGCCTTGGCAGGACCAAGGGCTTCTCCCATGGATGCCATCCTCCGCTACATATGCAGCTGGAGGTCTGTCCATGTGGACTCTCTGGATGGTGGTTTAGTCCCTGGGAGCTCTGGGTGGTTGGCATTGTTGTTCTTATGGGGTTGCAAGCCCCTTCAGCACCTTCAGTTCCTTCTTAATCTTAGTGTCAACCTTTGGTCAGGTCCCTGGGTCTTGGGCGGTGGGGCTATGGGGCGGCTGCTCAGGGCCCAGTTCTGTGTACCCAGAGCTCAGCTGAGCCTGCAGTGCCACCGTGCTGCGCTAGAGATAGGAGAAGAGCAACAGCATTGGGTCATTGACATGCTCTGTCTTAGGGAAGATAGTGTTGCCGGGTAGCAGGCTTTTAAAAATGGTGCCTGTGCGAGGAAAAGAGCCTTGTGACATCAGGGACCTTTAAACACAATGGTTTTTTTTTCCCTTCTAACAGGTTAGTGGTTACCTGGATGACTGTACCTGTGATGTCGAGACCATCGATAAGTTTAATAACTACAGGCTTTTCCCAAGACTACAAAAGCTCCTTGAAAGTGACTACTTTAGATACTACAAGGTACTTTCAATTTCTTATATAGGTACGCTGTACTGGGTGATTATATACTTTTACTGAAATCGGTAATTATTTAAATGTGTACAAAGTTTAAGAAAAAAATTAGTGTGCATGCATTTGTATGTGCATGTGTGTTTGTGCATGCATGTAGTATGTATGTGTATGTGCATGCATGTAGTATGTATGTGTATGTGCATGTGTGTATGTGCATGTGTGTATGTGCATGCATGTGTGTGTATACATGCAGGTGCATGTGTGTATGTGTGTATACATGCAGGTGTATGTGTGTGTATATATGTGCAGGTGCATATATGTATGTATGTATACATACAGGTGTATGTGTGTGTATATATGTGCAGGTGCATATATGTATGTATGTATACATGCAGGTACATGTGTGTGTGTATATACATGCAGGTGCGTGTGTGTGTGTGTGTGTGTGTGTGTGTGTGTACATGCAAGTGCATATGTCATGGCTTGCCTGTGGAGGTAAAAGGACAGCTTTGTATGCTTTTCACCTTTTCGTGAGTTCTGGGGTTGAAGCCCAGGTTGTAAAGTTTGTGCAGCAAACACCTTCACCTGCTGGGCTGCCTCTGACTCTTAAGATGTACACAGTCAGTAGGAAAGCTCGGTTCACAAACGAGCTGTCTGCAAACTTGAGAACCACCTACTGGACTTCGAGTGCGCACTAGAGCCTGTGCACGAGGAGGCCCGAGGAGGCCTGAGGACAGCAGTGGGTGTTGTTTCTCGGTGCACTTGTCTTTCCCAGACTTGGTTTCTTACTGGCCTGAGCTCTCACAGTAGGCTAGACTGGTTGGTCTCTGTTATCCGGTCTCTGCTTCCTCAGCTCTGGGACTGCAAGCATAAGCCACCGTGCTTGCTCTCTTTTGCAGGGCTTCTGGGAAGTAAACTCATGCCCTTGTGTGCGTTACCAACTGAACTCTCCCACAGCCCTGATGTTTTCACTTCAGTAATTTCTAGAGGTAGAAACTATCTGGTTAAGTTGAAATAGAAGGGTAAAATAGATTGCTGTGTTCTCAAAACTTTTGTCAGCTATCAGATGGGCTCCAACTGTTATAAATATTTTGTTTTAAGAGGAAGCACTTTTGGATTTATTAAACACTTAACAGTAGTTGGTCAGTGAGCACATTACTGAAAGAGCTTGGAAAACCTGGTCCGCAGTTCCTTCTGTTCTTTGCTTAAATAGGAGCTGTGTGGCACTGACGTGGGCCCTGACTCTCAGCTGCCGTCCATCCAGGGTCTGTTTAGTGGTGGTCTATGCCTTTCTCCCCAGACTTACAGCAGCTACACGTTTATACACACACACAAGGAAACCTGACAGTGGGAGAAACAGTGTAGTGTTGGATAAAACATAACCACGACATGGTAACCAACAGTTACCATGACGCCGACCATCACTTATGCTCTCAGGGCTTTATATTTTTATAACTTTCTATTTTGTAGGTAAACTTGAGGAAGCCATGTCCTTTCTGGAACGACATCAACCAGTGTGGAAGAAGAGACTGTGCTGTCAAACCCTGCCATTCTGTAAGAACTGCCCCGGCTTTTTCATTCTTTACAGATTTTCAGAAAGGGCCAGTATTAATCACACTATTATTTGATTCTGCTTAAATGTAGCATTCAGTTTACAGATTACAAACCTAAACTTGTAAATATAAAACTTATCTGTCCCTTTTACCTGCATATCTGGTGAGGCAAGATGGTGGCTGCCTCTTCAGCACCGGGATTACAGGGGCTGACTCCAGCCTGGCTTCTCACTCGGATGCTGAGGATCTAAACTGAGGTTCTCATGATTTTGTGGGAAGCATTTTACTGTCTGAGCCGTCTCTAAGCCCTGTAAAATCTATTTAGAATTACAATTTTATCATTTAATTAATAATAATAGTAATAATAGTCACGGTTTAATTAGCCTGATACTGCATTTGTGTGCACGCTGACAAGAGTTATGGGATGTTTGTAAGCATTTTATATTTCCACGGGACTGCAGTAAGTACATGATCAGCAATATCTGGGCCTTGCATTCTCCTTGTTTGTTTTTGAGAGAAGATCTTACTTCATTGCTCTTGCACTGCAGGCCAGGCTGGTCTCAAGTACACATAGCCTCTTGCCTCTGCCCTTGCACTGCTAGGATTAGAGCCGTATGCTACCATACGTGTTGAATTTTTACTTACTTTAAAGAAATTATTTAAGGATTTTTAACTCTTCTTACCTAAAAATAGTCTCCAGTAATTTGGGAATTTTTCTCATTCGTCATAAGAATTTAAAGTATTTTTCCAGAAGATACCATGAATATGTTCTCTTTTAGGATGAAGTTCCTGATGGAATTAAGTCTGCGAGCTACAAGGTATGCATATACACTTACCGATGTGACTGATGTCTATGAAAATTTTGGAAAATCCCTCTTTCTACTCTCCTTAGTGACATGGCTTGAAAGCTAGTTTACATTTAGCAGCTTGCACTCCTTTAAGGATATTATATAAGATGTTTAAGTCAAAGCGGCAGATGCAGGCCTACTGACCCCTTATCCAGTAGGTAACAGTGATAGCCAGACCTACTGACCCATTATCCAGTAGGTAACGGTGATGGCCAGATGCATTTCATCCACGTTTCCTACTTCACTTTCCCGATCATTTAAATGCCAAGCTTGGATTAAATCATTTCGTTTAAGAACAATACAAAATTAGGACACTTCAGAATTAAGTTAAATGCTGTTCAGAATTTTCTCAAAGAATGGAACTTAGGAGACATGAGTTAAGTTATCACACATACATAAGGGGTATTAGAAAATATCTGCACTGAATAGTCAGCTGGAGTTTCGATCATTTTGAATAGATTAATCATCAAATATAGTTCTGAAGATTGTGATTAGTTTTATAAAAAATTTAAAATAATAATTTATTTTAAAAAAATGTCCGTTAGAAATATTTCCATAACCTTGTAAGGTTTGATAAATGTAGTTAAGAAGCTAATTAAATTACTAAATGGTACTAAGAAGTTATTTTAACTTAAAAAATTTAGATAAGACTTAAAAATTTTCATTTCAATAAGTATACATAGGCATATGATATTTTTTGAATAAATTAAAAACACATTAAATAGTTTTGGGTGTGTTTGCCCGTGTGTTTGTGTGTGGAGGCAGGGCTTCTCGTTTCTGCAAGCTGGACACCGTCTTCAAGGCCAGTTGGTCCTGATTTCTGGTCGCTCCTCCTGTCTCTGCCTCCCGTCACTGTAGGCATGCTGGGATTATAGATGCCATTGCCCCTGGCTTCTTACCTGGGCTCTAGGGATCGAACTCAGGTCATTGAGCTTGAATGACAAGCATGTCTATCTGTTGGACCGTCTCCTGGCCCTTTGATGTTTATTTAAAACTTTCTTTTGAAATCATTTTCAGTCTATGGCTATGCCACCCTCACATGCCAAATCTCATCTGAAATAATTTCCAACTTGGTGATGTTATCAACTCTCATGAGCTTGGTCTGTGCTGAATACAGGCCTATGGGAAGAAAATGAATGTGGGTGTTTCGATATCATGGAGAAATAGTGTTAAAGCGTGTACTTTAGATAGCTACCGACAGACCTGGTATAAGGTGTTTTTCCAGTCAGGGCGTGGGAGGAAGCCGAGGCATGTGATAAATGCAGCCATGACCATGAGGAAAGAGAAAGCCAGAGCTTACAGTCAGGTCACTGGGACACTGCCTTCTGATGTACCCCATGGCTTCCATGTACCTCAGAAGCTTTTCCTCAGAAGTGGGCAGTTCAGTCCCTGTTTGTCACAGCGACCTTTATTTTGTGAATGGAATAGTAAAATGTGTTTCTGACAAAAACAGGAGGCCAAAGGGCCTTTCACCTACTCTGGATGTAAGAGCTCATTTTATAAGCTTTGAAGCCTGGGCCGGCAGAACATGCCTGGTTAGCTTTTAATTTTAAAGTTGCCTGAGTCTTGCCTATAATCCCAGCATTCAGGGGGTTGAAACCGGGAAATTGTGTGGTGAAGTCAGCTACATAATGTGACCTTGTCTCAAGTCCGTAGAAGGAGGAAGCGGCTTTAAGATGTGTCAGTCTGTTTTCTTTCTGCGTAGTATTCTGAGGAAGCCAACCTCCTTGAGGAGTGCGAGCAGGCTGAGCGGCTCGGAGCAGTGGACGAATCTCTGAGGTGATTTGCCCTTCGTGAGCCATTGTTTTTCTGCATCACAGTTAACTGCAAGAGAGAATAATGCAATTTTCCTTATTTGAAGTGAGGAGACCCAGAAGGCTGTTCTTCAGTGGACGAAACACGATGATTCTTCAGACAGCTTCTGTGAAGTTGATGGTATGACGTTTGTCAGAGCTCGCATTACATTCCAGATGATGCCTTAGGAATCCAACCACCCACTCACTCATCCATCCTCCCTTCTTTCCTGTCTGCTTGCCTGCCTCCTGTTCAGCCTCCCTGCTTTCCATTCATTGTATTGAGCACTAAACTCAGGCTTGGATGCTAGGCAAGTGCTGTATCAAGAGCTGCTCCAGAAGCTGCCCCCAACTTTTTTTTTCTTTTCTTTTTTTCGGAGCTGGGGACTGAACCCAGGGCCTTGCCCTTGCTAGGCAAGCGCACTACCACTGAGCTAAATCCCCAACCCCTGCCCCCAACTTTAAAAAAAAAATTATTTTAAATATCGAGGTCCTAATAGCATGACCGCTCCTCAGAAAACTAAACATAGAACCGTAGGACTATCCCTTGGTATGTAACTCAAAAGAATTGGAGAAAGGCTCAGACACGGGGAGACCAATCTTCATTAATAAGATGCATAAGGTAAAACGGTCTGTGTGTCTCTCACTAGATGCAAAAATAATTCAAATGTGTTCTGTATGATCCACATAAATACCGTTGAACCGTAAGAAGCGACGAGCTTCCAACAAATGCTGTAATGCGGTGGAACCGTGGAAACTCGGTGGCTGAAAGAAGGTGTACAGAGATGAGTGCTGCCCCATGAATGCACTCGAGAACTGTCTGGGACGGCAGCCTCCCAGCAGGAAGTAGGTTAGCGGTTAGTTATGTGCTGGGGCGGCGAATGGAGAATTTATTGTTAAATGATCAGAAGTTCTGCTTAGGGTGGTAGGAAAGTTTTGGGAACAGAAGTCTGCAATGGTTACGCAGCACTGTGAATGTAACGTACCGGTTCACCGAATATGGTAGAGATGGCCGATATCATTACTTGTATTTCTTATCACAGGTAAAAGATGTTAAAAACAGTTCCTATAAAAAATTACCTGTTACATTTTGCAGGTTCATGTATCAAGTAGTTCTTTCTTTTGCATTTTGCAAGAATGGCTAAGTGTAGGAAAGAGGAGAACGTCACCTGCAGATGCCGCTGGACTGTGAACCTTTTAGTGCAGAGAATTTTGAGCCATGACGTCAGATCTGCAGCCAGTGCTGAAATTGCACAGCCTTATAATGCGTTAGGACTTTGACCAAGATTTATTGATTCTTCTAATTCTTCTTTCTCTACTATCTATTACTATTTGCATTGTGTGCCTCTGCATTGCCTAAGCAAAATTAAGTTAAATTTGAATTTTGATATTATTTCTATGGTCCTATAGTAATAGACTAACGAGCTTTTAAAAAGTTAGTGAAAACGGTGGGTGGTGGTGGACTCCTTTAATCCAGCACTCCAGACGCAGAGGCCGGTGGCTCTTTGGTACCCTGTCTCAAAAAATCAAAAAGCAAACAAGCAAACAAACAAAACACCTTTTTGTAGTAGGATACATGCCATGTAGTCCTGGTGTCTTATTTCTGTTCCCCAAATCTGAAAATGAGCATCTCTCCTGGGTTTAGCTCAGAGTCATTTTATGTGAATATTTCTGTGTCTCACTTGAGAAATATCTGTATGTGGCTGTGTGATTTTTAATGTCCTTTTTTTTTTTTCTTGTCTAGTGCTAGGGATTAGACCCAGGGTTTTACCTGTGTAAGGTGTTGCTCTCCCAAGAAACAATCCTCTCTTCATTCCCAGTCAGTGATGAGCTGCCATACTAATGTGGGCAAAACATCATCTTCAGTGTTTGCATAGTTGGTCAGGAGTGACTCAGACATTTTCTTAAACAGTAAATTCCATAGAATTCTTTCTTTCTTTTTTTCTTTCTTTCACCTAGAAAAATATTTTCTTTTTTTCCATTAATATATTTATTAATTTTGCATCCCAATCACTGCCCCTTTCCTTGGTCCCACCTCTCACATAATCCCTTCCCCCATTCCTCCTTTACTTCCCCTCTAAGAGGGGGGCCTCCCTTGGTATCCCCCAACCCTGGCACATCAAGTCTCTGAAGGGCTAGGCACATCCTCTTCTACTGAAGCCAAACAAGGCAGTCAGTCCAGTTAGGGGACAGATTCCATAGGTAGGCAGCTGCTTTAGGGACAGTCTCTACTCCAGTTGGGGACTTCATGTGGGGACTCCACACTTCGTGTGGGGGGGACCCACATGAAGACAAAACTGCACATCTGTTAAGTAAGTGTGGGTGCCTAGGACCAGTCTGTGTATACTCTTTGGCTAGTGGTTCAGTCTCTGGGAGCCTCCAAGGTCTTCCCGTAGCGTTCCTATCCCCCTGGGGACCATAATCCTTTCCTCAACTCTACCATAAGGTCCTGAGTTCTGTCTAATGTTAGACTGTGGGTGTCTGCAGCTGCTTCAGTCAGCTGCTGGGTGGAACCTCTCAGAGGACAGTTATGCCAGGCTCCTGTTTGCAGGCTTAACAGGGCATCATTAATAGTGTCAGGGATTGGTGCTCACCCATGGCATGGGTCTCAGGTTGGTTGGGTCATTGGTTGGCCATTCAGTCTCTGCTCCATCTTTGTCCTTGCATTTCTTTTAGATTGGACAAATTTTGGGTCACAAACTTTGTGAGTGTGTTGGTGTCTTTGTCCCTCCACTGGGGGTCCTGCCTGGCTATAGGAGGTGACCTCTAGAGGTTTCACGTCCCCACGTCCCCATTATTAGGGATCTCAGCCAAGGTCACCTGCATTGACTTCTAGAGATCTGCCCCTTCCCCCATTTTTCCTTCTCCTAAAATGTTCTGATATAGGTAAGATTTGGTGGAACATTTTGTTTTGCAGACATACAGTCCCCCGATGCTGAGTATGTGGATTTACTCCTTAACCCTGAGCGCTACACAGGTTACAAGGGGCCGGACGCTTGGAGGATATGGAGTGTCATCTATGAAGAAAACTGCTTTAAGTAGGTATTGTTTCCCTAGGCCTGTGCCAAGCAGGTTCCTGTTCTCAAAAGATTGATGGGGACATAGAAACTTAACTGTCCTGTTTCCCTACCAGGGCACTGGCACAAGTTGCAACAGCTACTTCTTTAGAGACTTGGATAACATTAGGCCTTTTTAGGATTGGACACTGAACAAGAATTCCTGCGTGTGTTGTGGGTTTCAGGCACTTATTATGTAGATGCAGTAACTCTGGGATCAGGGCCTTGTCCTTCACCAAGACCACTGTAGCCAATGGTGGGTACAGACTAGCGTCTACCACTTAAGATTCCCGTTGCTACTCCTCTCTCCTCCTTTCTGTGGCCTCAGTTATTTTATCCTCGTCAACTTAATTTCCAAGAACAGCTCCAAGGTGACATTTTTGTGTACTTACTGTATGTTACACATAGTGCTAAACATGTCACAGTTATTTATTTTTTGGTGGTCTAAAGTAAACTCTTTAATTGAACATTTATGTCTCCTGTGGGGTGAGAATTGTCCTTCCTTACAAGGACCATCTCCTCGGGTGAGGGGTTAGGCTATGAGCAGCACTGCCTCTTCAAGGCAGGGAGCTCAGACCGTCATTGTATTTGCACTGTTTGAGGGCCTCGCTGAAGCCCTCACATAGGGTTAGGTCGAATGGTGGAGGAGTCCAGGAACTGCTTGATTGCATAGGCGCAGGGCCCCATCTGTAGGGGACGAGAGGCGGGACGGGCAGGGCCTGGACGGCAGGCTGGGCAGGCTCTGAGCTTCCCCGCTGAAGGCGCAGGTCAGAGCGCTACCCACGACGTGCCCTACAGCGGAGCCCAGGGCTACGCTTGCGGTAGTGGATGCCATCTGAGCCTTAAGACCGGGCTGGCCGAAGCAGCAGGTGCTGGGGTTGCCGCTGCGAGTGGTGAGCGCACAGGAGGGTGGGCTTAGGCTTCCGCAGTGCTGTGTAAGAAGCCTGGATTGTAGCAGCATCTCGGTACCGGGGAGGGACGGGACTAAGCGCTCTTCTAGTTCTTATGGTAACAATGTATCACAGTTGTAACTGCCCACAGATGGAGAAGCTGAAACTTAAGTTAGATGTTTGTTCAGTGCTTGGGAGAAACAGCTCCTCTGTATTCTTCACTGCGTGACTGAGAAGTGCTTCCGGTTCTTCCCTCGGAAGCCTGAAGGCGCTAAAGAATATGTATCTGTGTGTAGGTGTGTGTATGATTCTCCAGGGACAGAAGATCTGCATGATTACCTACTTCACTTTCTAAATCAGATACAACTATACGATATCGGTAACACTGTTCATACAGTACACTCCTTAATCAGATACAACTATACGATATCGGTAACACTGATGTTCATACAGTACACTCCTTTTGTTTGCAGGCCACAGACAATTCAAAGGCCTTTGGCTTCTGGGCAAGGTGAGTTATTTTCATCTTCTCTGGATTATTGGCTAGTGGATTTGGGTTGGGGTGAAGAGGAAGGCAAGGTTTAAGTGGCAAGGGCAGCTTGAGTCCAGTGGTTCTGTTTCTGAGAGTGAACTCACCCTTGGGAAGGCACAGCTATTCTTGTAAGGCTATTCCTGGTTAGACCATTGGAATATGAAGATTAGGTTATAGATTCATTACCTGTTTTTGTAGTGCACTAAGTAGTTGTTTGCTTACTTTGGTTTAGTTCATATCCCAAACATTTACCTAATTTTAAAAAGAAATTGAGCTTGAGACAAAGATCAATGGTGCAGTGCTCGGTAAGCATGGCTGAGACCCTGGGCTTGATTCTCAGTCAAATAAGAAACACACACACACATACATGTGCACACGTGCACACACATACACATATACACACATACAATATACACACACATACGTGCACACATACACACAATACACACATATACACATACACACATACACACACACAATACATACACAACACACACACATATACACACATGCACACACAATACATACACATATATATACACACATACGCACACACAGACACATACATACACATATATACACATACACACATACACATATATACACATACACACACAAACACACATACACACACATACACATTCATACACACATACATACATATATATACACATATACATGTACACATATACACACATACACATAGTACATACACACATACATACACATACATGCATACATACACACACACACACACACACACACACACACACACACACACCCCTCAAGTAAAAGACTGAGTTCTATTCATATTCCACATATGGTCTGATTATAAATCCACATGCCTTATGTGTCACTGAATATAAGTTTTCATTGTCCATTTACATTCAAGATCTGGTCTAAATGCTGCCTTTGCTGAAACAGTTCCCTTCTCCGTTGGAAGCCATCTTGGCTCTCTGTGAAGCTGTCCATGCTGTGTTTGCTTCCTTTTTATAATCTGGCTGCTGGTGGCATCATTCTGTTATTTATGTATGCATTCATCTGCCCCAGTGCTTCGGGATATGGGCAGTAATCATCTCAATATAGAGCCTGGTAATTATGGAGTAAGTTGCTAGATAAATAATGATGGAAGCTGTTTTCCCCATTGAACAATTTCTTTAGAAGAATTAGAGAAATTGACACATTTTCTAATTTCAACAAAAGTTTGATTTTGGATACTATCTATTTAGAGCAGTGTAAAAATCTCTTACTCTTGCAAGGACTGGTTCGTTACCATTGTGGAAGGCATTCTGTAGATGCCAAGAGGATGTGCGGATTCAAATTGCCCTCTCAGTTAATAATAGTTTATAGAATTCTACATATAATTAAGAATTCTACATACAATATCAAACTTCCAGATATAATTTCTGAATATTTTTGAAATTACATATTCTTATTGCCTTAGTTACTTTTATATTGTTGTGAAGAGATACTGTGACCAAGACAACTTAGAAAGCATTTGAGTTTTAGAGGACTTAATTTAGAGTTTTAATTGCAGTTTTAGTGTGACAGCAGGCAGGTGCACATGGCACTGCAGAAGGAGCCAAGAGCTCACATTGGACCCACAAGTCTAAGGCACAGGGAGGCCCAACCTAGATGACCTGGGCTTTGCAAACCTAAAGCCCAGCTCCAGTGACACACACACCCTTGAACAAGGCCACACCGCCTACTCCTTCCCAAACAGTTTGGGGACTGAGCATTGAGATACAGGTGCTTGTAGGGGCCGTTCTCACTCAGACACCAGTTCTGTTCTCCAGGGTGGACTCAGTGATAGCCTTGCTGCACCTCAGCGAATCTGGAAGGTTTTTACTCTCTCACTTCATTGAAAAGTCGCTGATGTCATAGCCAGTCTTCCTTAGGAAACAAGAAAGAACGTTTCAGGCTGTCCAGAGTTGTGTGTGGTGATCTAATTAGGGGAAGTGCAAATGCATAGCTGAGTGTTCTCTATCATCAGCTCATATCTGTTTAATCACTTTCATTCATTTTAGTGGAGATGGGGCTATTTCAGTGATTATCAGAAAACCAGCTACATGGTATGTGTCTAGGGACACAGTGTAGTACAGTTGTAACAAACATTGGTACATATGTAACAATGGGGAGGAGTTGTGGAGAGGAAGTGGGAATGAATAAAGGATGATCAGCAGCACGGTGAAGGAAAAACACATATAAAATAGTATAGTTTATAGAACAATACCTCTCAATACCTAAATACACAAAAGCATCATAGTTTCCAAAATATAAATGGTGTTTGTCTTGGCAGTGCAAACTGAGTTTGGTTCCCAGTACACACGTGGTGTCTTATAATCATCATAACTCCAGCTCCAGGGGTCTGACGTTCTCTTTTGATCCGTGATGGCACCAGGCACTCAGGTGGTGCACGCACATACATGCAGATAACATACAAAACAAAATACATCTAAAAATCATTTAAAAACATTGGTAATGAGTACATGTTTAACAAACAATGATGGTGCTAAGAAAAACAGCAAAATATAATGAACTTGATGGAAGTTTGGAGGTTTCTCCTTGTAATGCTTTGGCTGGGATTTTTGTTTGTTTTGCTTTTTCTCTGTGTTTTTTTTTTTTTTTTAAGATTTGTTTATTCTATATAATAAGTACACTGTAGCTGTCTTCAGACACACCAGAGAGGGCATCAGATCCCATTACAGATGGTTGTGAGCCTCCATGTGGTTGCTGGGATTTGAACTCAGGACCTCTGGAAGAGCAGTCAGTGCTCTTAATCGCTGAGCCATCTCTCCAGCCCTCTTTTTCTGTTCTTTTGTTTTGTTCCCTTCATCTTTGTTTGTTTTTATTTTTATCCTATTAATTTGTATATACCTTTTTTGCTTCTAATGTGAGAACAAGGAAGGGTGTGGGTTTGGATATGTGAGAAACTGGGGATGAGGGGAGGATTTGTGGGAGGGGAAAATACAATCCAAAAGTATTATATCAAAAATTTTTTCAATAAAAATATAATCTAAAACAGAAAGAAAAATGGGAACAATGATGATTGTGTTTCAGCAGTAAGAGAGCAACTGCATATAAAGTGCTGTGTTATGAAGAATTTGAATTTTGCAGTCTTTGAAAACAGTCCCAAGGTTCAATCTTACGTCATCTGGAGGAGTGAAAGCAGTAATACAAACCTTAACGGAATCGTGTTATAGATTTAGGATAATAAATGCACAAAAAAGACTACTTACTGTTCAGGTGCACATAGGCACTCTAGGTGTGTGAGCTGCTTGGGGACAGCATGCTGCACTTCTGCCTGTCAGCACAGGTGCCCTCTGTGAGCCTAAACCCCAGCTGCTTAGAGATGTGGCTTTGGGTATCCTCCTCCTGATCTTACAGGGATGGATACACTGAATAAAAGAATCATTAGAATATTTTCCTGAAAGTGTAGCATTTCAGAAGGGAAAGGTGGAGGTAATCTATAATAATGTAACAAAAGTGTTTTGTTTTTCAGGAAAACATAAAGGTACGTATTTTTACCGTGCATTATGTATGTCACTTATGCCTGTGTATGCAGATGTGTGTTCTGGTGTTTATTGTGGTAGACTACTGTTTCTGTCCGCTTCCACTGACAGTCAAAACAATATTTTGTTTCCTCCCTTTGTTATTTTAGAGCAATAAGTAGTTCTCAACCTGTAGATCGTTACTGTTGTGGTGTCAAACAACCCTTTCACAGGGGGCGCCCAAGACCCTTGGAGAACACAGGCAATTATGATTTATAACAGTAGCAAAATTATAGTTATGAAGTAGCATGAAAATAATTGTATGGTTGGTTTCACCACAACATGAGAAGCCACATCAAAGGGTTGTGGCATTAGGAAGGGGGAGCCCAGGTTGGCCCGCAGCTCATTCACCAGCTAGCTCAGGCTGTCCCTGAATTCTGGCAGTCCTCTGTGTGTCTCTCAAGTGTTGGGTTTATAGGCATGAGCCACCATGCTAGCCCTTAATTTTTATTTTTATTTTTATTATTTTTTTTATCTAAAGTGATGGAGGTGAAAGCAGAGATGACATGGGCCTCTTTAGAGTCACGGATTCGGGGCAGCCTGCCTCAGGATCTGGCAATTCAGATTGGGTGTTTGCCTCCGAGTCTGACATAGAAAACATCTCTTCTTGACTACTTGAGGCATGGGATATACTGGGTTTTTACCAGGGGGAGGTCTAGACATCTTTGCATGTTGATTCTAGAGCTGACTCTTGGGTTCAGTTATCTTTGCCAAAGGTATGTTGTAGGAATGTTAAAATTGCAAATATATTTCACGGTTGCTTTGTCTCTCTTTTTTTTTTTTTTTTCCGGAGCTGGGGACGGAACCCAGGGCCTTGCGCTTGCTAGGCAAGCGCTCAACCACTGAGCTAAATCCCCAACCCCTGCTTTGTCTCTTTAATGAATCTTTTTGCTTTAGGGCGAGATTGAAATATTTTTTGCTATTCTAAAGACTGTATGCTTAACCGAGCCTTTTAGGTGCAGGTCAGTAATCCCAGCTACTGAGGGGAGGCTGAGCAGGAGGACTGCAAGTTCAAGGCCAGTCTGGGCTACTGAAGGAGCTCCACGGCAGTCCATCTGCATGAATTAATTAGTGAGACCCTGTGTCAAGTGAGGAAAAAGAGGTGCATATAGTTCATTGGGACTGTGAGAAGCCCTGGTTTAAATCTTCAGCACTGCCACAGATGGACAGACAGACAGACTGTATGAAGAAACAGAGCTTGCTTGGCCTTAGTCTGTTTAGATGAAAATGTTCAACAGGAAGTATCTTTTGTCGTCCTCAAAATCTCGTTTCGTAAACACGATTCTTACGTTTAATTTTAGTGCATGTCTTTGTTTATTTAGTGGATGTGTGCGAGTGCACACTGCTGGGGCATGCGTGGGGGCACAGCCAACTTGGGAGGAGCTGGGTTTTGTCCTTGGGGTTGGAGGTGGGTCAGCAGGTTTGGAGGCACGCTGCGCCGTGCCTTTCCTTACCTAGGCAGGGGTTCTCTGTTCCCCTGGCTGGCCTGGAACTCACAGAGATTGCCTGCCTTTTCCTCCTGAGTGCTGGGATTAAAGGCAT
This sequence comes from Rattus rattus, assembly GCF_011064425.1. Taxonomy (NCBI): domain Eukaryota; kingdom Metazoa; phylum Chordata; class Mammalia; order Rodentia; family Muridae; genus Rattus; species Rattus rattus. Next base: position 77,746,128 of record NC_046165.1, read on the forward strand.
GTGCCACCATCGCCTGGGTTCATTTTACTTTTTTATCATATGTGTGTGTGTCTCTGTGTGGGTGTGCACATGTGAGTGCGGTTTACTGTGGAGGCCAGAAGGAGGCAGACTGTTTTGGCATTATGAAAAATTGTGACCTGTTTTTCTTTTATTTTCAGAGAACACATTTTACAGCTGGCTAGAAGGTAATTAGAAACTTTTAAACACATTTAAATGTTTTTTTTTTCATTTTTAAATCATGAAGTAATTCTTAAATACCCCATTCACATATAATATTTAATTTTCAAATCACTGATTTCTTTTAGGCCTCTGTGTAGAAAAGAGAGCATTCTACAGGCTTATATCTGGCCTACACGCAAGCATCAATGTACATTTGAGTGCAAGGTATCTTTTACAAGGTATGTGACTTTTGAAATCTTTTTTTTTTTTTTTAAGATTTATTTATTTATTTATTATATTAAAAGTCGCTGTCTTCAGACTCACCAGAAGAGGGCATCAGATCTCATTACAGATGGTTGTGAGGCACCGTGTGGTTGCTGGGATTTGAACTCAGGACCTCTGGAAGAGCAGTCGGTGCTCTTAACCGCTGAGCCATCTCTCCAGCCCTGAAATCTTTTTTTTTTTTTTTTTTTTTTTTTTTTTTTTCGAGCTGGGGATCGAACCCAGGGCCTTGCCTTCCTAGGGCAAGCACTCTACCACTGAGCTAAATCCCCAACCCCTGAAATCTTTTATTAACTCGTTTTTTTTTAGGTACTCTTAGAATTTTTGTGGTATTTACCTGGGTGGGAGAAAAAGAGACTTGTTTGACTATTGGGAAGTCAGAATCCCCTCACAGACCATAGTGACCCATAGACCATAGTGACTGGGAATGTGTATGTAGTTGAATGGCTCTGTGTGTTATTAATTCTCTCAAAATTAGACACATCGCTTCGGGAATGTTCTCTAGTTTTGCTGTGGGAATTAAAATATCCCCAACAGCACAATTTGTTATCATATGAGAGCCTTTTATTTGTGTGTAGACTTTAATGAGGACAGCATCGTCTGCTGTTCTTTATGGCTTAGGAGGCTAATGGGAAATCAAACCACGGTTGGTTTTCCTCAGTAACTTATTCCCTCTGAAGTTGAAATGCACTTTACCTTTCAGAAGTAAAATGGTAACTGATTCGAAATAGATGCTTTCAACTCATTACTAATTTCTGATCGTCATTAAAGTTCTTTTGGGGTTGGGGATTTAGCTCAGTGGTAGGCGCTTGCCTAGTTAAGCACAGGCCCTGGGTTGAGTCCCCAGCTCTGAAAAAAAAAAAAAAAAAAATAAAAAAAGTTCTTTTGCTTTTTTTTTTTTTTTTTTTTTTTTTTTTTTCGGAGCTGGGACCAACCCAGGGCCTTGTGCTTGCTAGGCAAGTGCTCTACCACTGAGCCAAATCCCAACCCCTTGCTTTTATTTTTAACTATACTTGTGTGTTGGGAGTTGGGTTGGTTCGTGCATGCGAGCACGGGTGCCTCAGGGGCCAGAGGTGTCCACCTGGAGCAGGAGTTGCAGGCGGCTGAAGTCAGGTCCTCTGAAAAAGCAGCTCGTGTTCTCCACCGCTCGGCTACTCCTCAGCTTAGCAAGCAACTTTTTAATTGTATATTTTGATTTTATGGTTGTTGATATTCGGAAGTTTGGTTTTTATCAAATATTTTGTACTAAGACAAAATTCTTTGTACAGAGTTTTAGAAATTTTATTTGTTTATTTTTGATGGCAAGGTCTCACTATGTAGCATTGGCTGTCCTAGCAATCTCTATGCAGACCAAACTGGCCTTGAACTTACAGAGATCCACCTGCCTTTGCTTTGAATTAAAGACATGCACCACCATATCTGGTTTATGACAGCTTTTAAGGCTAAATTATTAAAAACAACAGCAACAAACCTCAAATTGTTTTTGATTGAATTGTGTATTTTAAACTACAAAATGATTTCTGTAAGTAGTCCCTTATAATTAAAACACAATTATTTAACTGTACAATTCAATCATTTAATGTTTTGTCTTCCTAGATAATTGGCTGGAAAAGAAATGGGGTCACAATGTCACAGAGTTTCAGCAGCGCTTTGATGGGGTTTTGACAGAAGGAGAAGGCCCCAGGAGGCTGAAGAACCTGTACTTTCTCTACCTGATAGAGTTAAGGGCTCTCTCTAAAGTGCTTCCATTTTTCGAGCGCCCAGATTTTCAGCTCTTCACTGGAAATAAAGTTCAGGATGCGGAAAACAAAGAGTTACTTCTGGAGATTCTTCATGAAGTCAAGTAGGTGCTGTATACAACATATATATTAGCATACAGATGAGCAGTCGTGTCCAGAGTAAACTCTGAAGTATTTGGTTAGAGAAGGAAACCGTCTTTAAAATAATGTGACTGTAGTTCTGTTCATTGAACTTTCAGTTTTTTTGAGGTGGTCAGATTCTCCCGCCCCAGCCTCCAGAGTACTAGGAATGTCAGTGTGTATCACCTGGCCTTCCCAGAGCTTGTAGAATATCTTGGTTTTGCTTTGACCTGTGTATTACAGCTTTTTAAAAAAGTTCTTAGTACCAGCACTGTTTTTATTTGCAGTCTTAAGTTTGAGGCCATACGTCCAGTAGACTTAGAATTTATATTTGAGGATACGTATTTGTTTGCATCGGTGTTGGCTTTACTGATTTTAATTCTTTTTTAAGTTATGTTTTCTATCTAATATAAAATATATTGGCAAGACGTTCAATGCTTCTAAGTCACGAACATGAACCTTTTCTGTTTAAAATGCAGGTCATTTCCTTTGCATTTTGATGAGAATTCTTTTTTTGCGGGGGATAAAAACGAAGCACATAAGCTAAAGGTAATTATGCACCAGCCTAATTGTTAGATCCAGCCTGGGGACTGTGCGGGTGTGACTGTAAAGTGACGGGCACTGTTGGAACGTGAGGAAAGCGATGCTCATGAGAGGCTGTGGACAGAGGTGAGCTATGTGGAAGATCTTGGTCAGAGCAGAGTTCCCATTGGGGAAGCTTCCATGGCCTTTTGCTCAGGAGGACAACAAATGAACAGGCTCGTGTTATAGATTTCAGAACTGTTAAAAGCACATTTTACTACAAAAGGCTATGTTAGGGGTTGGGATTTGGCTCAGTGGTAGAGCGCTTGCCTAGGAAGCGCAAGGTCCTGGGTTCGGTCCCCAGCCCCGGAAAAAAAAAAAAAAAAAAAAAAAAAAAAAAAGGCTATGTTAGGTTATGAACTCGTTACTGTGGGTTTTATTGTTCCATATAAAATAGTAAATATCAAAATACCATTGCATACCATAAACAATCTGATTGTCAATTAAAAAATAAATTTAAGGGTTGGGGATTTAGCTCAGTGGTAGAGCGCTTGCCTAGCAAGCTCAAGGCCCTGGGTTCGGTCCTCAGCTCCGATTTAAAATAAATAAATAAATAAATAAATAAATAAATTTAAGGATCAGTGTATTTACACTTTATGCTGAGTCTAGCCTCATAGCTCAGTGGACGGACTCCCCCAGAGTATCTGTGACGTCTCCCCCTGTTTCTCCTGGTGATGGAAGAGGCTAGTTGAATCAGTTTGTGAAGCCACGGTCTGTCCTGTGCATCGTGCTGAGGTCAGCCGTTAGAGCAGCTGCTCTTGACTGCAGTCTCTTTCCTCCTGAGTGCTGTCTAGACAGAGGCGTGGACCTCAGGGCTAGCGCAGCCCCCATAGCTGCCAGGGACTGGAGAGGGGAGTGCGCAGTAAGCCTTCTTTTCTGTGGTTTTCACTGTGCTCCGGTTTGTACTGCACTTGCTGGTTTGTTGGTGAGTGTTTTGGCATCCGCTCTATTTTAGACTGTACAAATTAGGAATATTTCTTATAGTGTTTTAATTTGATCCAAATTCCAGAACAGTCAGTTTTTATGTGCTTTGAAGTTTCTGTGTAGTTCTTACAGAAAAAAAAATTATAGAAAATTAAAGAAAATGTTTGTATCAGATTTACTTTTAAAAGCTTTCTGGTAAACATAGATTTGAACATTATTTATAAATCCATTTTTCTGGGCATGGTGGTATGCTTTAATCCCAGCATATAGGAGGTAGAGGCAGGATAATTTCTGAGTTGGAGGCCAGCCTTGTCTACATAGTAAGTTTCAGGACAGCCAAGGCTAACAGGAACTTCTCTCTTTCTCAAACAAACAAGTTAAAGTTTTCATTGTGGCTCCTTTATAGCGTCAGTGTATGGATAGAAATAATTGCTGGTGTTCAGAACAGAGTGGGGTCTGACGGTTTATAAGACCTTTGAGAATTTTGGCAAGAACCAGTCAGTTGAGTTTGATCCTTCTCCCAAACGACTGTAATCCACAATGAGGGCGTTGGAAGTGGCAGTGTGCACCTGTAGTCCTGGCTGGCCTGGAGGAGAGGGAGTGCCCGTCTGAGCAACAGAATGACAAGGGTGTGCTTTCCTAATTCAATTCTGATGAGTTTGAGGATTGTATGTTTTTCTAATCAGAGATATCTTTGGGATCTATCCAGATTATTAGACATTGTTGTTGTTTGTGGAAATTACGAAGATCTTCTAATCCAGTAAATTTCTAGCATCTACAGTTCACATAGGAAGGCTATACTCATTCTATTTTATGTGGTCGGCTTTAATTTTGTAATGGTATTTGGCTTTTATAAGCAACCCTGCATGCTTGCTGTACATATCGTGCAAAGATTTACTCAAAAGATGCTCTATTCAAATATTTGGGTTACATAGATTCCAACACTAAACTTAGACAAAAGCAGGCATAATCTTTTAGAATAATAGTTTTTAACTTTGCAAGTATGATTGTCTCTTAAAGTAAGACTTTTAAACCCCTTTGACATTAGTCCATTTTTAGTATCTTGTAATATAATGTAATGTAAAATGTAATTGTCAAAAACTCACTTTGTATTCAGTGACGTTCTCTAAGTAAAATGGCCCATCATACTTAGGTCTGTTTGGCCCTTTATGGAGCCTGTGTGGACTGCTTCTTTTTCCCTAGATAACATCTAGATAGATTCTGTAGACCACTGAAACAGCTATTAACTGTCAGTAGTCCCTCAGGGAGGAGTTGGGCCTCACAAGCTCCTTCCCCTCTAGTAGTTAGAAGTATGATTCTTTTTTAATTAAAACAAAACAGAGCAAAGCAAAACAAAACAAAACACCTGGAATTAAACTACCTCCCGTTCCCTTTCTTCTTTTAATGTCTGCCATGGCCCTTGTCCTTTGTTTCCTCTCCAGTTCATGGTCTCCTTTTCTTTGTCATTGATACACTGTTACACAACACACACACTGCAGCCCTGTTTAATCTGCACAGCGTAGCCTCATATGAATATGCATGCATTCAGGGCTGACCAGTTGGTATTGGATGAGCAACAGGGACTCATCCCTGGGGAGATTATCCCGCCCCCTTATTAAGTCAGTCAGACCTCTAAGGGAAACTTCCTGTTAAATCATGAAGACTGTCTTCAGCAATATTGGGTAGTTTAAACAGTTTTTCTTCCTTCCTTCCTTCCTTCCTTCCTTCCTTCCTTCCTTCCTTCCTTGCTTGCTTCCTTCCTTCCTTCCTTCCTTCCTTCCTTCCTTCCTTCCTTCCTTGCTTCCTTCCTTCTTCCTTCCTTCCTTCCTTCCTTCCTTCCTTCCTTCCTTCCTTCCTTTCTTTCTTTCTTTCTTCCTTTCTTTTAAGACGGTCTCATGTCTAGTGTAGGTTGGCTGCAAGCTTTGTATAGCTGAGAGTTACCTTGAGATTCCAGCTCTCTACCACTTGGTTTATGTAGTGATGGGGGCAGAACCTGGGGTTTAGGTATATTAGTGACATGGGATTCTCATCTAAAAGTTTAAAATTCGGATGTTCTCCTAATGAACTGGCCCATGAGTACCAGACGGAGAAAGTTGTTCAAGTGTGTACGCAGTCCATACTCAGTGCCCTTTATCCTGTGTTAGTGGAGATGTGAGACCTTGAGTCTTACTAAAATCTTTCACGTGCTGTGGCAGTTTCAGCGTAGACCGAGGCACGTTTCTGGGCAGTCCACCTCTGAGCAAGTTGAGATGCCTTTGAGTGACCTGGATAAGCATTTTGCTTACACCTCGCCTTAGACCCGTGGGTCTCATCTGGTAGAGTCCGCTTTATATGATTTATCTCATAATAAATTACAGACTACTGAAACGCTGGAGGTTTCTTCTGAGCTCTGTGTCAAATGTCTGCTTAAGGGCTGTTGTTTAGGACGGGAGATGGTCAGTGGGTAAAGGCGGTTGCAGCCAAGCCTGATGACCTGAGTTCAATCCCCAGGACCCACGTCACCAACTCCTGGCAAGTTGTCTTCTGACTTACACACATGCATGTATAAACATACATACACGAACATACAACACACATACATAGCAGGTGGAGGGGTTGAATAAAATCTAGTTTAAAAAAAGTTTAAAAACTTGTGGTAGCTTGAGATTTCACTTTGAAGGCCAGGAGTCCCTTGCAGGATCAGTTATGAATCTTGACTCAAGCACAGGGAGGTGTGCTCGGTTCCCTTTTCGTCATTTCTTCAGAACATACATTGCGGGTTGGGGATTTAGCTCAGTGGTAGAGCACTTGCCTAGCAAGCACAAGGCCCTGGGTTCAGTCCCCAGCTCCGGAAAAAAAAAAAAAAAGAACATACATTGCTTTTGGATGATCGTGTGCATGCTCTGCTGTCAGTAAACACACACATACCTATTAAATGTATAAGAATATAAATTGAACAACATTACAAATCCAGCATAGTACTAGAGGACAGGTACAGAAATGTGGGATAATATTTAGGGAGTTTGAAATATATTTGTAGTGATTTTTATTTTAAATTTGGTGGTGCATACATGGCTATTAATTTTGTGTATATATATATTAAATACATATAGTACTATAATAATAAGCAAATATGTATTCTAGATAATATATAATAAATATAAATTATTAGTGGCAAATATATAATTATACATTACTACTGATGTCAATAATATCAGTAGTAAAGAAAATCTTGAGTGTTTTTCTTAATTCCAGGAAAGGAGAACTATAATTAACTTCATCAAAGGTCACCTCCCTCCATCCTCCTTCCCTTACCTTTTGGGCGATACCCTTTTATCCCATACCTGCCAATACTGAGGTATAAAACTAAATGACTTGTATTTCTTTTCATCTAGTGTGGATTTGGAGTGAGGCAGGGCTGGTTTCAAAATGTCCAGGTCACTAGGGGTGTGAACTAGGCCTGCTACTTAATATTTCTGCGTCTTTTAAAGAGATTCGTGAGGGGTAGATTGGATCTCTGCGAGGATTAAATTAAATGGTAGGGAGGGTTCTCATAGGTAGTGGACCCTCTGGTGCCCTGTGCTAGGCACTCTGTCCACAGGAAGCACTGGGGGAACCAGGTTTTACAAGATTCTGTTACACTGTTTTTAGGAGGACTTCCGCCTACACTTTAGAAACATCTCGAGGATCATGGACTGTGTCGGCTGCTTCAAGTGCCGCCTGTGGGGCAAGCTTCAGGTACGCATCGCTCCGACTCCTTACCCATTCGTCTTTTGGAGAGCCGTTTCCTCATTGTCTATCCTCTTTCTGTTTTAGACTCAGGGTCTGGGCACTGCTCTGAAGATCTTGTTTTCCGAAAAACTGATCGCAAATATGCCTGAAAGCGGACCCAGTTATGAATTCCAGCTAACCAGACAAGAAATAGTGTCATTGTTCAATGCATTCGGAAGGTTAGTCTTAGTGTGCTGGGATTGTTTCTGCTGGCCGTGTTGGTCTGACGTCGTGAGTACATTCTCAGACAGAACGAGAAGTGTTCTTTTCAGTAAGGTTGCCTTGTGATAGAATCATATGATCTGATGAAATACTCCAAGAATACACACATGTATTTACTACTGATTGTTTCCATCTATTGATTCTTCTGTTCATCTTTACTTTTCTGGAAGATTTGATTTACACACACACACACACACACACACACACACACACACACGGCTTTTCTTTTGTTTTGAGATGAGGTCTCACTATGTAGCCGTGGAACTCACTCTGTAGACCAGAGTGGCCTCCAGTGCAGAGAGCTGCTGGCCCCTCCCTTCCTGCTGGGATTGAAGCATGCGTCTTCAGGCCCAGCTAATTGTGATTGTTTAAGGAAGTTTTTTCTTTTCTTTTTATTTTTTGGTAGTGTGCTGCTGCGGCAAGCACTGTTGCTGTTACCTTTAAAGGTTATGGAAGGTCACATATTTCTATGAACTCATTATAGGAAAAGATTAAAATTGTTTTTTTTTCTTCTATCAACACTGGGGAAAGTGTGAGCTGAGGGAGATACATCAGCAGTTTTAGGTGGGGCTGGCATTTCCTTCTGCTCATGGCGATGCTGAGGCTGACAGACCTCTCCCTCAGCGCTGCCGGTGAGCCCTCGCATGTGGGTGGCCGTTTCCACCCTTCATGGTGCTCACAATAAATGTCCCGTGTTCACCACACTGGAGTGCAGAGCTAAGGTGCATTAAAAAGGAGCAGGCAGATACGCTACAGAATGGACTTCACCATCTACAGCTTTGACCTTTGTACATTCAGTGCTGAAGAAACGAATATTATTATTGTACTCTTACACTGGATATTTAAATGCTTATTTTAATATTTCTACATTTCACATTATGCATGTACTACAAATAACAAATATATTTATGAATACCTGGAATATATAGATATTCTGATGCTCTTGTCTATTTTATACTAAGTATTGATGTGCTTTAAATACTTCAATACAGCTCTGGATATTTAAAATACACATTTATGCATCCACATATATATTTAATAATTTAATATTAAAAGTTAGCTTGTGTTGACAGTGTTATCCTAGGTTTTTCTTGCCAGATTAAGAACTAAAGGATATAAGTAGATTTATGTACCTTTCAGTTTGTTGAAATAAACTAGTTTAAGATTTTTATTATATACTCTAAAAATGCAGAGTGATTAACAGAATTTATGAAAGACAGATTTTACGTGAAATGTTTCTTGGTTACAGGATTTCCACAAGTGTGAGAGAATTAGAGAACTTCAGACACTTGTTACAGAATGTTCACTGAGGAGGGCGGCTGGAACCTGCCTGTTTCTGCACCGGGGAGTCCAGAGGGCAGAATCTCTGAGCACCGTGATTGCAGTGACCGTCCTGAGCCAAACGTTTATATCAAGCTGCCTTTGTCAAAGGAGAGATACATTGTTTTAAGTAAATGACATTTTTAAACATTGTGTTCATGTTTAATATTATTGTGAATAAAAGTAGTATTTTGGTAATGTACAAATTTTAATACTAAGCAAAAGTAAGGTCATTAAATTGCCCTATGATAAGGCTAGGTGAATCCTGCCTCAGGCTCTCCAGCTAGAGTTGTGTTTGAGAAGCTGTAATAGCCACGAGGCTAAGGCGCCCAGGACACGCGTTACACAGTCCGCTATTGAAAGGCTCAGCAGAAAACCACAGCCGTCCGCCTCAGACACCATGCCCCCCCACTTGCCTGGTTTGCAAAGGAAATAGAGACTGCCCAGTTAGATTTAAACTTTACATAAGCAACTAGTTTTCCTTTAAATGTATGATGAATTCTCTTAGAGCCTATTTATACTAAAAGTTATTTGCTTGAAGTTCAAGTTTAACTGGGAGGCCTGTGTTTTCCTGACAACCTTAAAATACACTGGTGTGGAGTGGAACATTCCTTTTAGAGTTAAATAGCTCTCTTCATTGTGCTGTTTTGGTATGTAGGGAAGCAGAACAAAGGCATAGGAGATTTCTAGACATTGTAGAAAGATGAATGGATTATATATTTATTCTCATAATAGTTCCCCTAATAGTAAAATTTTGGGGGAAATTTTATTTTTATATAATTTCATATTTACAGAAAAGTTTCAAAAACAGTTTAAAAAAAAAACAAAAACAAAAAAACAAGTAAACAAACCACCAAACCACCAAACCTGCTTTACTCAGATTCATGGATTGTTCACATGTGTTTTAACCACTCACCCCACCTCACAGAGGGGACCGAACCCAGGACTTCAGTCATGCTGGGCTAGCCCTGCATCCATGAGCTGTGTGCCCTCAGGCCTTGCTTAAGCTCCTACGTAGACATAGATGTCCTGTTTTTATTTAAGGATTTGAAAACCAGTCATGGGCACCATGATTTAACACAAAATACTTCAGTGTGATGGTCTAATTTCCTGAAAATAATTGTTTGTTCTTCTTTCAAGGAAAAACCAAACCTTACGAATCCGAGCTGAACTATTATAAGCCTTAAAATAAGGAGCTGCCTGCCCCACATCCCAGTCACCCAGTGTTTGAGTTTGGTTGCCCTTTCTCACCTGTGCAATCACAGGGTATACAATTCATGTTTCTTATGCATGAAATTCATTTTCTTTTCCTCTGTGGAGTGGGGCTATATTTTAGACAGGTTTTTATTCGTGGAAGCTCTTCACTGAGAGCAATATTTGAAGTGGCTTAAGAATTTACATCACATAGCATTTATAAATGGTATATACCTCAAAGTTATGCTCCTTTGATGTCACATATAATGTCTTGAGCAGTTAGGACAGGTTGAGACGTGACATAAGAAAAAGCAGGATATGTATGTAATGGTTAGGAATGTCACTTTACACTGTTGTGTATTTTCTCTGTCCCTAAGACTTGGTGTAGTGCCAAGCATAGTTGGTGTCTAATTTTTGTTGATGGAAAGTGTATGGATTTAGTATACTTTAAGTGAATGGTGTTGTAGCTTGTGTAACAATGTACCCTATCTCCCCTTCCCTCTCACTTTTTCTTTCGAATCGCATAATAAACCCACAGATTAGGTCAGTTTTCTTGGGGACTTAAAAGTACTAAATGATCACCACACACAAGCCAGCCCCTTTGAAACCCTCACTGCTTTCACTTGCGTTCTCCCACTTGACTGTCCCCGTGTCCTCTGTCTCTCCAAGTAAGGTCTAAAATCCTACGTCTATCGTTAACAAGCAGTTTAATTTTTAAGAAATCTTAACTTTTCCTGTGCTTGACACAGTTGACAATCCCTTTCTTCAAGCCCCCACCACTCTGCGTCCTTGTATTTGGCTCGTGGGTCTCTTCTTTCTGGTCTCTTCATGTAGCATAAATATTATTCCCCAGACTTTTCTCTCTTGCTCTGAGTCACTGCACCGCACCCTTGTGTGATTTCCATGCAGTCATCTCATCTTAGCTTCTGTTTTCCTGCTGCGTTCACTTGGCTACCTGTTGCCACGTCTTCAAGGACTCACTTCGTTTGCGTTCCTCACTTGGTTAGTTTCAGAACCATTACACTGTTCAAGGTTCTCCAACTCGCTCCTCTGTCTGCCGTCTATCGGTGTCTACGTTCTGCTGCTTCTACTCCAACATTTCGATCACTGTCTTTCAATTTTTATTACAGTTACTCAAAGGATTTCCTGTGTTTATTTTCCCATCTCTGTTGGCCCACATTACCGATTGGCCCTTCCTACGGTCACCACTATAGTTGCAACCTACCTCTATTGAATCACTTATTGTACTGTATATTTTATTTTTTAAAGTGTCCTTTACTAGAATGTGAGCTCCTCAGGGGCAGGCAAAGAAACTTCATTCGTTTTGGCATCTCTATAGCATAATGTTTGGCATATGAGCATTTAATAATGTTGAATAAATTGCTTCACATGACAGCTGTTCCTCATGGCGGGCATCTTCACTGCCTTTGTTGCAGACTAGGGGAGGGGGGCAATAAAGATGAGAATAATTGAAAAATCTTTGGTCTTTGTCAGTCATGAATGGGTTCTACTTTGGGAAAACGTCTAAAGGAAGAAGCAATACCACGCGGGTTTCTTGACGAAAGGATAGCTAGGACTGTAGACTGACAAACTTTAAGATTCTCAGGAGGGAGATGTTACAGACTACTTCATGAGGAGTTTTCTTAGTTTAATGTTTGGATAAGTGTCTGCCTAATAACTCTGCCAATAAAACCATGGTGCTTTATTTCAAACTGGCTATAAGATGTTGTGATCCAGATTTAATGCATCATTCGCTAATTCATTTGTAATGAGATTTTTTGGGGAAAAAATTGAATGGATTCCATTAAGGGACATTAAGGGAACACACCTTCAAATAAAAACACTCTGTAACAGTAGCATTTTATTATAATTTAGTGACACAAAGAAGTACATTCATTGGCCACAGCTATACTTTTGCAACCAGTTTGAAACTGACTGTATAGCTGAGAAACACTGTTAAACAATAAAAAGGCAATTACGAATAAAAAAAAAATCCACTTTAGCTATAAATTACATTGTCCACAAAACTACAGTCAGCTACAGTAAGTAGTAAGAATTTTCAAAATTAATAGCAACCCAAGTGAAATAAAACGATAGGTATTGCTAATCACTGTAGAATCACACACTTAAGCAATGAGATTTGATTTTCTAGTTTATGACCGAGGAAGGGCTGGAATTGTCATGTGCTTCAGCGCAGGTAGGCAGGGAACTATAGCCCTTTGACTTGATAAACAGCTCCTTCTGAGACCAGACTTAAAGTGCTGCTAGTGCTTTTGAAATCTTAAGCAGACTCGGGGGCAGATTTCTTTGGCGATGTATGGTGAGATGCATATGAGACAAATGCTAAGAAGTTGGGTTCTTTATAGGCCTGGTGTGGTGGTGCAAACCTTTCATCCTCCCACTCAGGAGGCAGAGATAGGAGAATCTGATAGTTTCAGGTCAGCCTGGTCTACATAGCAAGTTCCAGGGCAGCCAGGGCTACATAGAAATATCCTGTTTCAAAAAAAAAACAAAAAACAAAAAAAACAAAAAAGTGCTGAGTCAGTGATAAATTCAATGAATTAACAAATCTCAGATTCAGTATAGTCAGAAGTGTTTACGTTGTCTTTGTTTACTTGGTTTACTTTGTGTCAACCAGGAAGTTTGTATACAGATGGTTAACTAGAAAAAAGTCACCTTGAACCCAGAGATTACAAAGACGGCAGAGTTAGAGACCTAATGTTGCCAGATAACTGGCATTCTGAGAGACAGACTGAACAGCTGAGATCCATGGTTGTAGACGCTGTTGTTAGGTCGTCGTCTTAGTACCAAGGCTAGCGTCTGTACTATAAAAGTCTAAATGGTTTGTTACAGTAAGAACTTATAAACGAATGTCGCATATATTAATTATGCTTCTGATTGAATTTAAAACCCGTTCGTAAAAAGAAGGAAAAGTGTTTATTTGGCTTTGTACCATCTCAGAAGATGGGGAGGACTGACAATGTGTCTTGAAAGGTTCACATAGACTTTTGTGAGGTCGCTGCATTAGTCGTCAAAAGGCTGAGAGATAGTTTAGGTGTGAGTACAGATAAGACGGTTTCTAGTCACAGGAGACATGAGAGGGCAGCTGTGCTCGTCCCAGTTCCAGAGCAGTTGGCGGATCCCATGTGGGGCCGTGTCTACCTGTGCGGCAGCCTCTTAAGCTGCCTGTCCCCTCGGAATCTGAGGTATTTAGCATTCACTTTCCGTAGAGACACAGGAAGCGCGTTTTTACATCTTGTGTTGTCTTGGCCTACTACTGTGTGTCATATTTGTGTGTATCCGAGTGAACACGAGGGTGCACACGGCGTGCACAGGCAGACGGCTTACAGATCATGTTTAAGATAGTTTTAATGAAATCCTAAAATATTCCAATCTTGTGAACCTCTTAGCATTTCTCCTGTTTGCTTGCTAATCTAATGCTGGAATTGATTGGGATTAATTTAATTTGGTTTAGGCCATATACAAGGTACAAAACATGAAAAATAAAGGTGGGTTATAAAGTACTGATTATACACTTTATTAAGTATTGCACTTTAGCTCACTGCAAAATGCCTCCTGATTTAGTCTACCTGAGGTCAGTTTTGACTCAGTAAGGAAGGATGAGCTCCACCCCCTTTTGGACAAATTGAATGCTTTTTAAAGAATACTGTTTTTAACTTAGCACTTTTTCTTTTTCCAATGAAGAATCCCTAAACGCATCTGTAAACTTGTTTAGTCCCAAGACATTTTACCGAAGCCCCCTATGCAAAGGTCACTATTGCTTCTGGAAGAATCATGCTTAAACTGCTACTTAGTCACAAAATAGCCACTTGACCAGTCCTCCTCAAAGCCACACGGTCTCCTCTTGGCTTACTGCTCCTCTCAAAGAAACCCGTCTGGCTTTTCCAAAGAACACTGCCAGCCAGCAGCACCTGAAGGGTTTCTACTATCCCTTGTTTAAAATAATGGAGTAATTAAAATTGACACTTTTCAAAGCATGCTTTAAAAAACTGTCTTAAGTGTTTCACGTTTTTAGATTTTTTTTTTTTTAAAAGAAAGATGCATTTTAAATCCTTAATTCTGTGCACTGATCACACTTTAAAGCTGTCACTGGGTCAGGTGGAGTACGCCATCGGGTTTCTAGGTTTTGATTTGTGTGGAAAACTGCCTCCCGATTTAGTGTGCAGTAATATTCTGGTGTGAATACTCAAGCGTGTGGCCTTGGGGACTGCAGAGTATTCTTTCCAAACATAGGTGAAAGTGCAAATATGCAAATGTGTGCAGGGTGCCCCAAAGTTAGGAGGTTCTGAGGTCACCGAGTACCTTAGCGTCCGATCTCTTCTCCTGCAAACTTCACGTCTCGCTGGGCGGAGGTCAGGACGCGGAGACCCACGAAGCACAGCCGCGCCTGCAGATGTTCTTTGTTAGTCGGGACAGGTGATGCCGTGTTGATGCAGGTGGGTTTAGAGATGCCGGAAACACGCACGCGTTCGTGAAGAATGGTCCGAGGCTTCTGCCCCGGGGAAGCCGTCAGTTTTGTGGGGTTACGTATAAGCTATGGTGGTTCCTCAGATCCAAGTTACTGCACGTGAAGAGCAAAGGGGCAGTGTCCGTCACAGGTCCGTTCAGCGGGGGGGTGACCGTGTATGTGCTGCCACCACACCCGGCCATGGTGCCGTACCAGCCCAGCGTCTGCGGGTTTGATAAGCTGCAACGACAGCAATGAGGCAATGAGTCACAGGGTTGTGGTCAGGTGTCACACTGGCATTTAAAAAAGACATTTCCGGGGTTGGGGATTTAGCTCAGTGGTAGAGCGCTTGCCTAGCAAGCTCAGGGCCATGGGTTCGGTCCTCAGCTCCGAAAAAATAAAAAAGAAGGAAAAGAAAAAAAAAAAAAGACATTTCCAAGGAACTCCCAGCACAGAAATACATTAAAATAAACGTGTAAAATAATACAACTTTCTACCAAGTTTAATGGCTTCTATCTCTGATCTGTGACATGTACCACAAGACATACATGATTCTCAGGAGTGGCAGACTGTGCCTGGCCATGCTGTTCTATTGTTGTGATGCGCCGTGCTTTGCTCCAGCACATCTGTATGTCCACGTATTCCTTCAGTCCTCAGTACAAGCCACTGGGCAGGCTGAGTGTTAACCACTGCCTCACAGGTGAAAACTAGGTTAAGTGCCTTGTCCAGGTGAGGCAGGAATTAGAAAATCAACCGAGCTGAGAGAGTCCTGTTGGTGAATGATAAGGCTTCACAGCGGTTTTGGGAGTGGACGGCATGGGAAGACTTGTTTTTTTGATCTGGGACTGCACCAGAAACATACACGCAGATACACAGTGCACAGCAATCCTTTCATGCCCGTCAACATGCATGAGCGTGCACGCATGCTCTGACTCTGAACCAGGAAGGGGTCCTGAGATGATACAGGACCACTTTACTCTCAGCATTTTCAGAAAAGGGTTCAGGACAGCCGACAGGTCTTTACAGAGCCGTGTCCTACCACAGCGTTAAGACATAATGTGTTAAGCTACAGTATTTCCTGATTGTGTGCTGTCGACGGGTACTACCAAATCACCCGTTCGATGGGTGGTTTGAAGCTCAGAGTTGTTCTTGCCTATCTACTTCAATACTAATTCAGCAAGTGACCACTTGTACCTACCTTCCTTCCCGTGAGCTCCCCAGTCTTGGCAAGTCGTCGTCGCTGTCATACCGTCTTGGATTGTCAAAAAAGAAAGCCCTGGAGCTGTAGCTGTGGCTGCTGATCACGCCAGCGGGAGCCTGTGGACATAGCATTATAGCCTGGGTGAAGGCAGAGACCACAATCTCTGAGTTTTAACCCCAAACTCTGCTAAAAACAGAAACTCCAGATAAATATCCCGTGCTTTTAAAAATGGGATTGAGCCTTGGGGGATGTTATGATAGCTTACCAGATTCTGGTTTAATCTCTGTGCCCGGAAAAACAGTACCACCGACCATGCTGGTACATGCTCCCACAGAAAGAGGACCATTCCGAAGACCATGTAGTCTCCTCCATTTCCATCTTCCCCCCGAGCCTGTCCAGAGAGCACAGCACACGGGCCTTCTCTTATTTTCATTTCAAGCAATCACATACATCAAGTATAAACACGAACGCACTGAATTTTTCTGTATTTTGTTATTTCTCATGTAATGGCTATTTTTCCTTCAAGGACTATAACACTACTTTGAATTTTATTACAATAAGACAAACTTTTTTTAATGCATTTGCTTGGAAAAATAATTTTAGTCCCCAGATAATGCAGACTGATATCATTTGGGTCACCATAGTCTGAAGAGGGTTAGTTGGAAGGGATTACTGTTCCAACTTCCCCACAGACACGGTAGCCCTGTTAGGCCTGTGGAAAAACGAGATATGCTAAGTAAATCTTCACCGCTGATTTTTAAAATACACTTTGGGATTACTCTAAGCACTGACGTTCTTCCTATTCTACCGGATGCTGGGAAAAGCGAAACAGGAAAAGGTATAAAGAGAATCTGCCACATGGAATCACATGTGCAGAGACCATCTTCTTATTGAATGAACGAAATAGTCTTCTAGACAGCCTTAGAGTCAGTGCCAAGTGCAACTAATACAAAGGTAGAACGTGAAGCTGTCAGACTGCACGTTTAGGAAGGGATGGGACACCCGGAGAGGGTAAACATGCACAGCTACAATGTTGCGAAGATCCACTAAGGCTCTTTGCAAGGCTGCTAAAAACACATTTTAGAGAAGTAATTATTTATATATAAAACTGAACAAAGTATCAGGAGTTTATATACTTCTTTCACCCTTACATTAGCTATGTTATCACCGGCTACTGCCAGACAATTTGCTAGTGATATTAAGACATCACTTTAAAAGTTAGTAACTAAGTTTATGAGGAAAAGGTTTCTAGCAAAATAAGTTATTTCTTTGATAAAACTTTCTGAAGAACTCAAGATTTCAAGGTGTCACATACAAATGGGCAAATTTAAACAGTTTTGAACAGGGCTATTGAAAGCGGAGACTGCATAGAAACATGTCTGAGTCAAACACTGAATGTCCTTGCTAAGACTTAATTCCCCACTGTATTAACTGTAGACTGGTAGTGTGTCAGGCCCTTACCTTATCTGAAAGATTATCCCAGCCATAATTAAACGGACTCTCTAAGGTATCCTGCGATATGGTGATCACTACCAGATTGTAACAAGCTCTGGAAGAGTAGAGAAGAAAGACCACAGAGCCCACGATGACAGTCTGGCACAGAGACATACCCTAGAGAAGAGAAACGCACAGTCATAATTTTAGCATGTTCCCCATGGTGAGCAAGCTGTTCATCGGTATACAGCACAGTCACCTCTTGCAAAGTCCCCTAGGAAGCAGGGTGGACACCTGCTCAAGTCACCCCTTGGTTATCCTGTTTGTAATTCCAGTTCCTAGAATGATATGCTGTGTTTCATATGTGTAGGGGCTTTGCCCACTTGCCAAATGGCAGCTGGAAGATTTCGTTTTACCGAAGTCACCTTACTCCTGTGGTAACACATGAGTAGACAAACTGACCAATGATTTGAGCCATAATTGATTCTAGTCAGTGTAGCTAATCAGAGTGGGAAGGGGAAAGGGAAACACTTGTCCATTTGATACACTTTTTCCCCCTATTAAAGCAGGCACAAAAACTCAGTTCCTTGTATATTTACTTTATTAGGAAATGGATGATAGTACTTTGAGTGACGGCATGTTGCTGACAAAGTAAACCAGGCGTTTGACTGAGCTTTCAAATGTCTGAACTATGGCGTTTAGCGTGTATAACTTCCTGGTTTTCAACCATATTGACTACGAGGAAGGGGATTATGACACTGTTTGCAAGGGCTCTCAATATGGGGTCTTTATTTGAAGACAACTGGTTTCCTCTGAAACCCAACATGTTTTTCATGTGAGTTAAAAACATTATTCTAAGAGGTGACACCATTGTCAGAGGTACTGATCTACTTCAAGTAAACACTCAAGATGGTAATTTGGAAGTTGTGTTCAGTTGTCACTAGCTTAAGGGACACTTACAGCACTTGGCACACAAGGTCCAGGGCTGGTATATGACCCGAGGTCATCAGGGAGTGCTCCCATAGGAGTAATCCTTCTGACCTTTATGACATTCAAGAAGAAAAGAGTTTATAATTATTTGGCCAGAATTAAACTCCATTTTATACAATAACATGTTAGGTAGCCTGTTTATGTTTATTGTCATCTGGAGCCATGAAACTTACCCTGTTGGGAGGGCTCCTTGTGCTGTTTGTGCTGGTTCATGATCATAAGTATTGATGAACATGTCCCTAGAATAAGGACTTACAGCAGAGCATGACACCCACTCAATGTTTAAACAATGCCATACGGCCCTAGGAATGTGGCACTGTTTTGTGGACCAGGAAGCAGAATTAACCTGATGTTGGACTGTTCGCTGTTCTGAATCCCGACTCCATGCAAAACGAGGAGACTACCTCAAACGGTGAGCTGCAGGTCCAGTCAGTGGAGCCTATCTCAGCACCCCTGCTCCGTGAGCAGAACCCTGCCTGCCTTCTTTGAGTCAGTTAACTTCTTAACTCTCGTGGCGTCAGGACACACCTTGTTGCATTGAATGTTCCGTCTCATGAGAACCAGTGATTTCAAGGACTACGGGTTATGTCTCAATATGATGCTATGTTAAAAGAAAGTTTAAATTCACCGTTTCAAAAAAAAAAAAAAAAAAAAAAAAAGCAGAAGAGAATGGTTTCAGTTCAGGTGGGGAAACCACCCAATGGCCATTGGGAATAAAAACCACTGTTATCTCAAGTGTAGAATCCAGGGATCCAGCTAGGATGTTAATGCTAACACTTGTTCCCTTGTTGGATTATCTAATTCTTCTTCATTGGACCGTAATGGAAGAATGGGGTCGACATTTGGATGATTAAGACGGCCTTCTTGACCCTGCTACCAATGACCAGAGGATGATACTACTTCCTTAAAGTTGGAGACCTATCAACATTATCTCTTACACTTTTATGTTCTTAGAGTAAGTTACTCTTTGTATATGTTTACTAACTTATTGAGTATGGTTAAAAAAGCTTTCTCAAATTTCAAAATTGTAATGAAGGCCACTTTTAAAAGTAAAATTTGGAATATCTAAAAAGAGTTTGTATAATTCAAAAGCATGCCGTATTTCCCGGAAGCACATATAATGTATACAATCCCTCCTCCTGTTATATTTAGGGCAATTACGCAAGACTTAACATTTTGCTTTTTCAAAGTTTTATCGAGTTCAAATATTCCATACACTAGTAGCACTGACACCAATACTGCTTGTTGTATGAAGAAATCCAACTCTGAGCCTGTGGCCACCCCATTCATGATTCTCTCGTCTGGAGACAGATATCTGATTACAGCATACATTATAAATAAAATTTGTAAGAAAATGTCTCACTATGATCCCTGACTGTTCTTGAACTCTCGGAGCTTCTGTAAAGTTCTATCTTAGCCTCCTGGATAGCTGGGACTACTCTGTTAAGTATGAATAAAAAAGAATGCTGTATGAATTACTTAAATTAGTCATCAAAGTACAAGTCACACATGTGCACACACACACACACCAGAGAGAGCGAGAGCGAGAGCGAGAGCGAGAGAGAGAGAGAGAGAGAGAGAGAGAGAGAGAGAGAGAGCACTTTGTAAAATAAAATAACTGCTTGAATAAAATGGGCTAACTCTGCTTAAACCTATAGTCTAAGGTTGTTCTTAAGGGGGAAATGGGCAAAGAATCAATAGCAAAGAAGTAATTCATAAAAACAACTTATAGGCAAATTAATTATATAGAACAATGGGAGAATAACAGTGATTTAGAAAACAAATGCGTGTTATCCTACAAAGCATGGGATTAACACATGGAAAAAGGGTGCGACCACTGTGCACGTTAGCAGTTCTGCCAAGACGTAGGCCATCATCATCGATGCAGAGTCCCCACAGTGCCAGTCGTCCCCACATAGAAATATTCCCATTTCTGATTTTTCAACGCAGCCCTGCCTCTTGTAGGGCTCCATATAAGCAGAATCCGAGAACATGGACTCGTTTGCAGGTTCCGTTTAGCTGACCAGTCTCTGTGTCACCAATGCTTGCCTCTCACCATTGCTAGGGTCTTTACGGTTGGCCATGGCTTTCCTGAAAGGCCCACTTTCTCGACAATTCCAGGCAAGCTGGGACAGTTAATTATATTCACTCCACTGTACCATTTCATCAATCTGTTTGTGTGATAGCCGCTTGTATGGATTTCTCTTAACAAGCCGGTTCCATGGACATCCTCAACTTTATGGATATATGCTTTCACTCCTTTTGGGCAGATGCTTAAGAGTTGTATAGTAGGTAGAGGTTCAGCTGCTTTCAGAAATGGCTATGCTTTCTTCCAACATGGGTGTACAATTTTTTACTTCCATCCAAGTCTGAGTTCCAGCGGCTTCATGCAGCTGTCCTGCCCTAGACCCATCTAGGTTGGCAACCTTTTACTCCTAGGTTTGCTGGTAGATGTGTAACAATGTCTTCATTGCCTCTCCATGGTTACTAATGATACTGGTTTTTTTTTTTTTCTTTTCTTTTTTTTTCGGGGCTGGGGATCGAACCCAGGACCTTGCGCTTCCTTGGCAAGCGCTCTACCACTGAGCCAAATCCCCAACCCCGATACTGGTTTTTCGATGTTTATCCATGTTGTCAACGATCTATTCAAACCTTTTAACACCTTCCAACTTAGGATGTCTCTAAAAAGTAACTAGATGATGGATTTGTATATATGCTGGACACTAGCTCCTTGTTAGATGTGTGCATTGTAGGTATTTTTTTTTTTTAAAGCCCGCGGTCTGTATTTTCCTACTCTTGCCTTTTGATTATGTTTTAAGCTTAATTAAATCTAATTTATTTACTTGAGTTTTCTTGGTTATTACTTTCTATGGCTTAAGTAATATTGGCCTGACCTAACTTGACAGGTCTTTGTTTTCTTTTAGAAGATTTTGACTTTTTCCCATTTTGAACACACACACACACACACACACACACACACACACACATATGCATATATGCATACATATATATATAGATATATGAATGATGGATCTAGGATGTTCTACTGTATTCCATATGCATATCCAATTGCTCTGTCTCTACTGGTTAAAAATTCTGTTTCCATTTGGATCATGTTTAACATATTTATCAGAGATCGGAACACAGCACGAGAATGAATTGGTGTCTAAGTTCTTATTCTGTCCTACTGAGCTATTTGTCTATTCTTATTTTTAAAACCACTGTACTATAATAATTCACAAATAAAATCTTCATACATCTAGGTTAGGTAGGCACTCACACGAACGCTTGCCCAGGCCTGAACTGTGCACATCTCAGTGAACTTCTAGACAGTTAGAACCGTACACACATACATACACACACACAACCTCCCCACATACATATATACACACATACATACATATACACACATACATACATACACACATACATATATATATACACACATACATACATACACATACATATACACATGTATATATACATACATACACACACAGACATATATATGAATACACAGTTGCTGTCTTCAGACACACCAGAAGAGGGCATCAGATCTCATTACAGATGGTTGTGAGCCACCATGTGGTTACTGGGAATTGAACTCAGGACCTGTGGAAGAGCAGTCAGTGCTCTTAACCACTCAGCCATCTCTTGGTCTGTTTTCTTTTTTCTTTTTTTTTTTTTTCAGAGCTGGGGACCGAACCCAGGACCTTGCGCTTGCTAGGCAAGCGCTCTACCACTGAGCTAAATCCCCAACCCCTCTTGGTCTGTTTCCTAATGTCATACTATATCCATACTTAGATCTCTCTGCATATAAACACACTTATGTTATGGCTATGTTCTTTATTTTTGAGTCTGTGTGCCCTCACTTATTAATATTATACATTCTAAGTCCATCTATTTTCTTATGAATTTCATTTTTTACTGCCAAATAATATTTCGTTTTGTGAATAAACCGCAGTCTCATGATCACATTTCATATGCGGACAGACATCTGGATTGGTTCCATTTCCTTGGTAAAATATGTTTATTCCAACACCCATAAACATGAGTGTAGAATGGTGTTCTCTGGGTATATGCCCAGGAGTAGATTAGTTTGGTTATGTGGCAGTTCTGTTTTAATATTTTAAGGGAACTCCAAACTGATCTCTATGTATTAATCTGCACCTCCACCAGCAGTCACTAAGGATTCCTAGTCTCCCACATTCTCTCCAGCATTCGTTGGCAGATTTCTGATGCTAGCCATTCTAACTAGAATATCATATCAGGTGAATTTGCCTTTTCCTGATGCCCAGGGATGTCGAATACTTTAAAATGGTTTTGGGGCTTCCTTTTCTCTCTCTTTCCCTCTTTTCTTCCCTCCCTTTTTTAAAACTTACATTTCATTAGCCTATTTGTGGATTGGCAGTTTTATTTCCTAGTACTTGGTTTCTGCACTGCTTTGTAAATTCTGGGCATTGGCCCCGTTTGAAGTCTAGCTGGTCTCTGGGCTGCAGCCCGCAGTGTGGACAGTTTCCTTTGCTGTGCAGAAACTTTTAAATTTCAGTTGTTGAACCTGGCGCTCCCTCCTGTGCTCCCGAGATTCTGTTCTGGATGCCCTTCCCCTACCCCAGTGTCTTCTGAAAAGCAGTCCCTGTTTCTCCCAACAGTTTTATCCTCTCGGGTTTTAGAACATCTTCTTGACAGGACTGAACCCGTATTCACTCGTGCAGTTTTGCCAGCGCTGTTTATTGAGTGGAACGTCTCCTCCACTGTGAGGTATTGCCTGGTTTGTCAGAAGTTGGCCGCAGCTTTGTTACTCTGTTTCCAGGCTGTCAATTCCGTTCCGTCGGTCGGCTTGTCTGTTCTTAGGCCGACAGCACGTTCCTAATCAATGTACCTTTTGAATACATTTCACAACCGTTAAGTCAGAAATATCTCTCCTTTTCAGTTTTACTTTCTACACCATTCAATACAGTATCCATTAGCTGTACATGGGTACTTAAGTTTACATGAAATGCTCCTGTCTTCACCGGATAAGTGCCCAGCAGTCATCTACGGTCACGAACCGTGATGAAGACTACAACTACAGAAAACTGTCATCGTCCTCCAAAATTACAGACCCCTCCACTATTTTATTTTAGGTTCTTTGTGTTTTTCACACAAATTTTGAGATCAACTTACTTAAAGAAATTATAAGCCCAGGAGGCCTGCTCCAACTTGGGACACTCAGGTAAGATCCCCACACCCAGTCCTCTTACCCCCAGCCCGGCCCCAGCAAGCCCAGCGGCTTTGAGCTCTGCCCTATGGGAGCTCCATCTTCCTTCTAGTAGACACCTCCACCTGTAATCTGTGACCAGTACCCTGCTCCCCACCCCACAGCTCTGCCTGCTTCCCAGGAGACCTGCTGTAACCTGGGACACCCAGGGACTGACTACCAGGCCAGCAAACCAGGGACAACAGATGGCAAAAGGGAAGCACAAGGACATGATTAACAGAAGCCAGTGCAATGTGCAGTCATCAGAGCCTAGCTCCTGACCTGAAATCTCATCTCATGAAGACCATAGAGGCCTTTAAAGAGGATACAAAGAAACCTCTTAAAGAAATACAGGAAAGCAATCAAACAGGTGGAGGAAATGTATAAAATGGCCCAAGACCAAAAATGGAAACAGAATCAATAAAGAAAACACAAATGGAGGCAACTCTGGAGATGGAAAACCTAGGAAAGAGAACTGGAAAGAGAAGATAAACTATTTTATCAAGAAAATGGAACCAATCTAAATGTCCATCTGCAAGTGTCACCAACGGAACATGAGAGATAGGAGAGAGAATCTCAGGCGTAGAAGACACCACAGAAGAAATTGATACATTGATCAGTGAAATGCCAAATGTAAAAAAGGTTTCTGGCTCAAAACGCCCAGGGAATTTGAGACTCCATGAAAAGGCCAAACCTAGGAACATTCAGGTGACCGCACATGCTGGCAAGGATGTAGAGAAAGAGGAACACTCCTCCATTGCTGGTGGGACCTCATGAAACTGAAAAGTTTCTGTAAGGCAAAGGACACTGTCAACAGGACAAAACGGCCACTTTCAAATTGGGAAAAGATTGATTTCCAGAGTGGTTGTGGAAAATTTGATCTTTGCCATTCTGATTGGTGTGAGGTGGAATCTCAGGGTTGTTTTGATTCGCATTTCTCTGGTGATTAAGGATGTTGAACATTTCTTTCTTTTTTTCTTTCTTTCTTTTTTTTTTTTGAATAGAATAGATTTATTTAGGGCATGGGAGGGGAGTTGAGCAGGTAGGAGCGAGAGTTAGAGGCCAGCCATGAACACGTGTGTGGGGGGGTGAGGGGATGGGAAGAAGAAGGGACAGAGAGGGAAGGGAGCAAGAGAGGAGAGAGAGCTGAACATTTCTTGAAGTGCTTCACAGCCACTAGATTCCTCGGTTGAGAATTCTCTGCTAAGCTCTGTACCCGATTTTTCACTTGGCTTAGGAATGGGGTACAGAGTTTTGGTGTGTGGTGAGAGAAATGTTCTGGGAATGGGTATAGAGGATGACTGTGTAACACTCCGAATGAACCTCAGGGAGATGGCTATGTATTTAAGAGTGGTTAACATTATACAGTGTGGCCTCAGGAGAGGGCTCAGTAACATACTTGCTGCCTAAGCCCAGCAATCTATGTTCAGACTTCTGTGGGCCAGCTAGCTTGGTGTGTGCAGAGGCAGCCGATAAAGAGGGTGTGTCTGACCCAGAGGAAGGCAAGTGCAGATAGCAAAAGGAGCCTTCGTGTCTCCGCATGTGGTGAACCTTACACATGTCTGCACTCACACATGAAGGAGTCCTCACACAAATACTCATACATGTATTACACACACACACACACACACACACACACACACACACACAAAGCACTTCCAAAAGTGTCTAAAAGAGAAAAATTAAGGAATGTTGTCCTCAACATACAGCTGCCCTACAAAGGAAAGCTGCTAAGAAAGATGTCGGAGAGCTATCTGAGCCAATGAGATTCCTTCAGTCTACCTCAAAGGAACGGCATAAAACTGTTAGTGAGAAACAAAAAGATAACGGCGGCTATTTTTCGATAGGTTTTATAAAATTTAAGGGTTTACCTTTTATGTCTTCTGCAACAGAACATGGTTTTGAACAGTACCATGGTCCAAGTTAAGCTGCAGCATCTTTTTGAGACCAAATCATTCAGAGCTTAAAGCAAAAGGAATCGGAAATTTAAATGCAGGCAGGATGAGTGCTTTAAATGGCAAATACTGTTTTTATAATTTTCCCCATAAATGAAGATCCAATACAAATTTCTTAAGGTCACAAATGAAAATTGTTTTATGGTGATTCTACCCTTAAGTACCATGCATTCCTGGTTAACATTAAGAATTCCTCATTATTTTGAGGTGGCGTCTCACGGAGCCCAGGTTGGTCTCAAACGCTCTTTGAAGCTGAGGCTGACTTGGAACTCCTGATTCTACCTCAGCCTCCCAAGCGCCAGGATTTTTGGTAAGCACCACTCTAATACATTGATGAAACAATAAAAATATTTAAACCTTGACCCTAGAGGACTTGTTTATTTAATAATCCAGGTCATAGGATGGTCTGTGCCCCTAAAGCACTTCATTTTCACATGGAAATACTGGTGGAGAAAACCACTTGCATGATTAATTGATTCGGAAATGGAAATAACCACTTTTTTTTTTTTTAATAGGACAGTACTTTTTACTTGTCAGACAACTTTAGCGGGCAAACAATGGCCATTCAGACTTGGTATGCGGTTGTATTTTTTTTTAATGCATGCAAAACAAGCTTATACCTTTAAATAAAACAGTTACCGATTAAATGAGATTGGAGCTTTCAAGTGAAGGTTAGGTTCTGGGAAACTATACACACTTGCTTCCACGTGCAATATTTTCTACAAACAAGGGTTTGCTGGTGAGATGGCGAGAGACTGACATGTGTGATTTGGGACTCATCTTTATGAAGTACGATTTTTTGTATATAGTATTTAACTTTTTAAAAAATTTATTCGTTCACTTTACAGCTCAATACCAGCCCCTCTTCTTCACCCAGTACCCCTCACGCGACTCCTCCCTCTATTCTACCTTCCCTCTGGTGTCACCCGACCCCTTCCCTCCAGCACACCAAGTCACTGTTGGACTAGGTACATCCTCTCCTGCTGAGGCCAGGCAAGGCAGCCTGGTCAGGCAGGCAGGCAACAGACTCAGGGACAGCCCCCTGTTCCCGTTGTTGGGGCGGGAGAGCTGCATGAAGACCAACCTGCTCTTCTGCCAAATACAACATTTTGAAGATCGGTGACAACTTTTTTCCAAACGATCAAAGCAGAATTTCATAGAGATTTTCCAAGTATAAAATAGAGTAATAAAAAGTCACTCGTTGCTTTAGATTCTTCATGGTAACCTTTCGGGAAGTGCCACTTCTGAGTTTTGCTATAGTGTTATAGAAAACATCCACAATTACCTGAAAAAGTTAAAGTTCTCCATTTTCTAAGTGCGTAATTGTGTAAAGCTAGGTTTTTTTAAATTTATTTAAATCTGAATAATAATATATCCTAGCACAGTGCATGAAGGTTCAGACGTGAAAGCCCAGATTCTACTGAGTCAGACATTAAGGAGACTTGAATTGTACAGCATATCAATCTGCTAATTTTTAAAATAGAACATAATTACTCATAAAGATTATAGATTTTATATGTAATTCTTTTGCTTATCAATGAATGAACAGCTTACTATTTTAATCTTTAACATGTTCTATGGTAATAGGAACATATTACAAAGCTCCCTGAGAACCCTGTTAGTATTTAGAACTCTAATTGTTTCAAGACCAGTTTGAGAACCATCGTTCTAAATATTATAATGTGTACCTTTAGCTTTCTATAGTCTCCTATCATTCATTGTTGGTATAGATAACATATTGAGAACATGACCTATTACATGTGCATATGTAAACCTCGCATTCTATATTTTTAAAATTGAAGGAGTTCTGTTTATCTGCATATTAACCATGGCGTTCTTCATTTCTAAAGATCTGAATTCAAGTCGCTTCATTTTTCTACAGAGTATAGAATGTTCTTAGCATTTCATGTGATCCAGGTATACCCATTGGTTTCCCTTCACCTGAATAAATTTACTCCTTTGCTGTATTTCAAGAATATTTCAAGCTGGGTGTGGCGGTGCGTACCTTTAATACCAATAATTGGAAGGCAGAGGCAGGAAGACATCTGAGTTCAAGGTCAGCCTGGTGTATATAAAGAGTTTCTGGAAAGCCAGGGCTACATAGGGATACCCTGTCTCCAACCAAACAATGACATCACCAGAAAGTGCGTTTCACAATAGTGGTAGATCTCAGAGTTGACAGTTTTCCTTCCAGGATTTGATGTGACCCTGCCGCTGGCTTCCGTTACTTGTGTAAGTGAGCACCACTTACATCCCTGTTCCTGACATGTGATGATCCATTTTTCCCTACAACTGATTTTAAGCAACATGACTGCAGAGCGCTCAGACATTTTCCCATGTATGTTCTGGGCAAATCAAAGTTGATGTGGATTTTCTTGAAATGATAAATCTGTTTTATGACAAAATTGGAAAATGTAAGTCATTTCTGCAAATTCTTTGTTCAACTCCATTTTTTTTCCTCTTTTCCTTTGGTTACTCTAAATACTCACAGGTAGGTCTGTGCGTGTTTCTTTCTGTGTTTCCCTCGCCATCCTTTGTTCTTCGGTTGGTTAACTTGCATGGTTTTAATCTTTAAGTACGCTGACTTTTTCTAACGCAGTCCAAGTGGCTTGTTAAATTTTAGGATTTCTATTTGTTTTTATAGTCTATGTTTTTCTTAAGAATTCCTATTTAATCAAAATGTGCTTTCCTCTATACCCTTGAGTACACAATAACATTTTTGACAAATCCAAGATCTACGTCTTCTTGCGTCTTAAACTCCTTTGACTGCTTTCTGAGCACGAGTTACGTCTTCCGCTTCTTCATGTAGCTATTAACTTTAGATTGTGAGCATGGTGAAAGACACGGTTTAAGGAGTTGACATTCTATTATACTCCTCTAAAAATGACTATTTAGCAAACCATAAAATGTTTGTTAGATTTGATCTCAAGCTGTTTCCCATGCTAGATATGAGCTGAATTCTCAGTCTAACTTCTTCATCATTCCTCTACAGTCGAGACTATCTTGACCATATCTGGTGTTAAACAAACATATGGCATACAATATAACCAGAACATGGTGTTTCTTCTATGAGGCTGTTTTCATCCCTAAGCTCCCAGTTAATTTCTACCTGTAATAGTATGAGATTTGCATTTTCTGATTTTTCAAGCTCCCCAGGGGTATGAGTAAGACTAGAAGAGTACAAAGCAGGAAGCTGGTTCAGTACCATATTCTTCTAAGTGTTACTTCCCAGTCCCTTCAGTGCTTTTGATATATTGGCTTAGAGATCATCATTCTATCCAGTAGGGGCAATTTGGTCACTATCAGAAGCAGAGAGCTGCACATAGTTTTTTTTTTTAAAGCCTCACAAATGTTATTTTCCTTTTAAAATTAAAAGGCCATGCTAAGCATTAAAAATGAGAAAAACATTTTCAACAAATTTAAAAAAAAGGGTTTTAACAATTCTAAAACCTGGATAGTTTCAGAAACAATTTCATGCTGTTAAAACACAGTGAAGTGAAGCCTTTGATCCCCATGACCCTGACACTGCAGCCTGGATGGCTTTTATTGGGTAGAACTTCTGATTACGGAAAAATCAGTTCTGTTAAGGAGGGCCATAGAGTATAAAAGAACAAGGGGGAAAAAACCCACTTGAGCATTGAGGTCACAGTGTTCTTTTACCTAAGCTACGTCATATTGTATAAACCAGCATTTTCCCAGGCTGTCCTTTGCTCTGAGAGGGTCCATCTTGCAAACGGCATCTGACTGCAGTTGGAGCAGAGCTGCAGGAGTAGAACACCTCTGCACTTGGCTGTGCACACCAACAATGCCACCCACCATGAACCACTCGAGAGGCACAGACTGAAAAATAACATTCTTAAAAGTACAAAGGACATCAGCCAGTAAACTTACCAAGGTAAACTGTACCCACGTTAGCACATAGGTATATTTGAGTTACATGAGGAAAACCAGGCCTGAGAACTCATGAGTGCACTAGACCAAGGAAGGGAGCAACACCTTCTAGACCCCATTGAGAAGGGGACAC
Source organism: Rattus rattus (assembly GCF_011064425.1). NCBI lineage: Eukaryota > Metazoa > Chordata > Mammalia > Rodentia > Muridae > Rattus > Rattus rattus. The sequence continues at coordinate 77,775,731 of NC_046165.1, forward strand.
CTAACACTGACATGACAATAGTTCCTACCAGCCTGTCATCTGATCACGAAGTGTGCACCATGAGACCAAAGGCAGACTCCAGACCATCACCGTAGCTTTAGCCCACCACTGAAATGGCCTATTCCAGCTTTAGACTGCTGTCAGTTTGTCTGTCTAGAGAAGTCATAAAAATTATGGATAATACTTTACCTGTGTGGTGCTAGGGATGACAAATATATCTGTGAAGTATTCCGTACTTTTGAATCTTAGAGCAAAGTCACTCTGGAGAGTGTTAGGCACACAAGGTTTAAAAAAAAGAAGGGAACACTTAAGAATGTCAACAAGATCCACACATAATGGAACATGCCTTTAATCCCAACACTCAGGAGGCAGAGGCAGGCTGATTTCTGAGTTCAAGACCAACCCGATTTACAAAGGGAGTTTCAGGACAGCCAGGGATACACAGAGAAATTGTGTCTCAAAAACCCAATAACAACAAACAAACAAACAAACACAACAACTCCCAAACTGTCAACAAGAAGCACTAAGGAAACTAAATTATTAGACACAATGTAATCTTTCATACACATCAACTCATAAAAATCAGAGAGAAACAGTACATAAGAATAAAAGGGTCCTCCCTTCCAGTCGGCACTTTAACTGGAGCAGATCATCATGTCTGCCCCTCTCAGTGCACCCCCATCTGCAGATCTCCCAGGAGATAACACCAGAGATAATCAGATGGCGAGAGGCAAGAGTAAGAATATAAGTAGCAGAAGCCAATGTACTTTGGCTTCATCCATCGGGATCCACCTCTCCCACCACAGCATGCCTTGGATAACCAACACACTTGAAAAGCATGACGTTGACCTAAAATCCTATCTTAGGAAGATAGAGACTTTTAAGGTATAAATAACTCATGAAAGAAATACAGGAAAACACAGGCAAACAGGTGGAAGCCCTTTAAGAGGAAACAAATAAACTCCTTAAATAAGTACAGGTAAAGGAATTGAAGAAAGAAGTCCAAGACCTAAAAATGGAAGTGGAAACAATAAAGAAATTACAAATGGCAGCAACCCCGGAAATGGAAAAACCTAGGAAAGAGCTACAGATGCAAGCATTACTAACAGAATACAAGAGAATCTCAGGCATAGAAGATGCTATAGAAGATATTGGCACAATGGTCAATGAAAATACAAAGCATAAATTGCTCCTAAACTAAAACATCCAGTAAATACAGGACACAATGGAAAGACCAAATGTAAGAACAATAAAGAATAGAAGAGAGCAAAGATTCTCAGCTCAAAGGACCAGAAAACATCTTCAGCAAAACATAGAAGAAAACTTCCCTAACCTAAAGAAAGAGATGGCAATATATAAGAACCTACAGAACACCAAACAGATTGGACTTGAAAAGAAAATCTTTCTATCACATAATAATCAAAACACTAAATGCACAGAAGAAAGAAAATTAAAAGCTGTAAGGGGAAAACATAAAGGCAGACCTACCAGAATTATACTAGACTTCTAAACCAAGACTCTAAAAGCCAAAAGATCATGCAGACCCAAATAGAACACAAATGTCAGCCCTAGCAAAACTCCCAATCATCATAAATGAAGAAACCAAAATATTCCATGTCAAATCCAAATATAGAAAGTATATATATACTAATCCAGCCCTAAAGAGGATTCTATGCAAAGCCCTGTTCAGTCCCCAGCTCCAAAAAAAAAAAAAAAAAAAAAAAAGAGGATTCTAGAAGGAAAACTCCAATACAAGGTGGGTGTCTACACCAGAGAAAAAATAAGACATTAATCATCTCCCAACAAATCCAAAAGGAGAGAATCACACACACATAATACCACCTCCAATAACAAACATAACAGGAACTAACAATCATCTGTCCTTAACAGCTCTCAATATCAATGGACTCAATTCCCCAATAAAAAGACCGAAGTTAACAGACTGGACACACAGGCAGAATCCAGCATTTTGTTGCATACAAGAAACACACCTCAATGACAAAAAAAGACACTACCTCAGAGTAAAAGACTGAAAAAAGTTTTCTAAGCAAATGGTCCAAGAAACAAGTTAGAGTTGCCATTCTAATATCCAATAAAACAGACCTTCAACCGAAAGCTATAAAAAGAAATGGGGAAGGACACTTTATATTCACCAAAGGAAAAATCCACCAAGAGGAATTCACAATTCTGAACACCCCAAATGCAACAGCACCCACACTCATAAAAGAAACTTCACTAAAGCTCAAAGGACACACTGAACATTACACAATAATAGTGGGAAACTTCAACACCCCACTCTACCAATGGACCGGTCAGAAACACTCAACAGAGACACAGTGAAACTAATAGAAGTTATGGACCAAATGGATTTAACATATATATTTCTTCTTAGCACCTCATGGTACCTTATCCAAATCATTGGTCATGAAACAATCCTCGACAGATACAAGAAGATTGAAATAATCCCATGCATCCTATCAGATCACCATGAACTAAGGTTGTTCTTCAGTAACAACAAAAACGATGGAAAGCCCATATACACTTGGAAGTTGAAAAATGCTCTACTCAATGATCACTTGGTCAAGGAAGAAGTAAAGAAGGAAATTAAAGACTTTTTAGAATTTAATGACAATGAAGGCACAACATACCCAAACTTATGAGACACAATGAAAGCAGTGTTGAGAAGAATATTTGTAATACTAAGTGCCCTCATAAAGAAATTGGAAAGATTCTATACTAAGCAACTTAACAGCACATCTGAAAGCTGTAGAACAAAAAGAAGCCAACATACCCAAGGGGAGTAGATGGCAGGAAATAATCAAATCCAGGGCAGAAATCTAGTTAGAAACAAAGGGAACAATACTAAGAATCAACAAAACCAAAAGCTGATTCTTTGAGAAAATCAACAAGACAGATAAACCCTTGGCCAAACTAACTAAAGGACACAGAGACAGCATCCAAATTAACAAAATCAGAAATGAAAAGGGAGACATAACAAGAGAAACTGAGAAAATTCAAAATGTCATCAGATTTTACTACAACAGCCTTTACTCAACAAAACTGGAAACCTAGATGAAATGGATGACTTTCTGGACAGATACCATGTACCAAACTTAAATCAAGAGCAGATAAACTATCTAAACAGTCCCGTATCCTCTAAGGAAATAGAAGGATGTACTAAAAACCTCCCAACCAAAAATGAGCCCAGGACCAGATAGTTTTAGTGCCGAATTCACCAGACCTTCAAAGAAGAGCCAATACCAACACTCACCAAGCTATTCCATACAACAGAAACAGAAGGACACTACCTAACTCATTCTGTGAAGGCAAAGTTACTCTGATACCTAAACCACGCACAGATTCAAAAGAGAAAGAGAACTTCAGACCAATTTTGCTTATGAATATCGATGCAAAAATACTCAATAAAATCCTAGGAAACCAAATCCGAGACCATATCGAAACCATCATTCACTATGATCAAATTGGCTCTATACCAGGGGTGCAGGAATGTTTCAACATACGAAAATCTATTAATGTAATCCACTACAGAATCCAGTATAGAATACGTAGGGTACAACTTACAGAACTTAAGAAGGGAAAGAATAATCATGGGAGGCAGAGGGAGGGAGTGGGTAGGATAAAAGGGAGAAAGGTTCAGGTATGGGTGTGGGGCAGGAGAGAAGCCCAGAAAGCCAGCAGAATGAGTAGAGATATGCAGCCTTGGGGGGTGGGAGTTGGGGGAACCCTCTAGAAAGTACCAGAGACCTGGGAGGTGAGGGACTCTCAGAACCCAATGGGAGGGACCTTAGATCAAATGCCCAACTGTGGGGAGAGTGAATCGGAAGAGTCCACCTCCAGTGGATAGACAGGGCCTCACGTGGAGGGGTGAGGTTATCAACCCACAGTCACAATTTCTCACTCAGAATTGTTCCTGTATAAAAGAACTGCAGAGACAAAAATGGAGAAGAGACTGAGGGAAAGGTAGTCCAGTGACTGGCCTGACTTGGGAACCATCTCATGGGGAGGCACTAAGGCCTGACACGATTGCTGATGCTACGATGTTCTTACAGACAGGGGCCTAGCATGGCTGTCCTCTGAGAGGTCCAATAAGCAGCTGACTGAGACAGATGCAGATACTTATATCTAGCCATACGACTGAAGTCAGGGACCCCTATGGTTGAATTAGGGGAAGGATGGAGAAGCTGAAGAAGTGGGTGACCCCATAGGAAGACCAGCATTCTCAACTATCCCAGACCCTTGGGAGCTCCCAGACACTGAGCCACCAACCAGGCAACATACATGGGCTGGCCCAAGGCCCTGACACCTATATAGCAGATGAGTGCCTGGTCTGGCCTTAGTGGAAAATGATGCATGTAATCCTCAAGAGACTTGAGCCTCTGGGGAGGGAGGAGGTCTGGTGGAGGTGGTGGGGAGCATCCTCTCGGAGACAGGGAGGAGGAGGAGGAATGGGATGAGAAACTGTGGGAGGAAGGACTGGGAGCAGGGGCTATGGCTGGTTTGTAAATTTAAAAAAAGAATAAAGTGGCACAAGCTAAGTTACTGAGAGGAGAGATCTAGTAGAGATCTTTATTCCCCCTTTAAGTGTCATTCTTCCTTTTGAATTTAATTAAATATATAGGATCCTTCCCCAGATAAGTTTTGCCATTATTTTCAGATTTCTAAATCCTCCTTCAAGGGGTTGGAAAGATGGTTCCTTTGTTAAGAGTACTGACTGCTCTTCCAGAGGACCCAGGTTTGATTCCCAGGACACACATGACACATGTAACTCCAGTTCCATGAGCTCTCTCTCTTCTGGGGTCCATGGGGTCTATGCATGTGGTACATGCAACCAGGTAAAACACCCACACAGAAAAGAAAAATATATGAATCTCAGCGACAGCAACAACAACAGCAACAACAACAACAGTAACAACAACAGCAACAATAATAACAGCAACAACAATAGCAACAACAACAGCAGCAACAACAACAGCAACAATAGCAGCAACAACAGCAACAGCAGCAACAACAGCAACAACAACAGCAACAACAGCACACTCACTCCTTCAAGCTAGATCACCTTCTGTTACAAGCACAAAGCTAACATTTTAGTACTTTCTAAGCGCAACACACTATATTATTATTCATGAACATTTTCATTGAGTTCTGACCACAAACTTGTGAGGTAGTTGGTGAGGTACTCAGCCTCACTAGAACCCAGGAGATCAACATTATCTTATCTCTACCTCACTTTTTTTTTTAAATTAACTTATAAGTAACAGTTATTTCTGTATGGGTTTCCACAAACTTCCCCTCTGGTTGATCCTTCCTCCCTTGCCTCCCCATCTCCCTACCATTGTTTCCAGTCATACCCTTTCACTATATATATTTTTCTTTTGTCTCCTTCCACTCTTCCCCTAGGGCCTCTTCTCCAGTCACACAAATCCCTTCCCAGTTTCTAGGCCTTTACCCACATTTTCTCCCACCTGGATTCGTATATTTCATAGTTAAAGGCTAGGATGTTCATCTGAGAAATACTGTATTTTCCTTCTGAGGTTTAGGTACCACACTTAAACTGTTTTCCAATTCCTTCCATCCTCTTGAAAATTCATACATTTGTGTACATGTATATTTTCAGTATTTATCTACCTGCTGATGGATATATAGGCTAATCTTATTTCCTTGCTATGGTGAACAGAGCAATCCTGAACAGGAATGGACAAGTGTCTCTGTGGTAGGATGTGGCATCCTTTGGGGACATGCCCAGAAGTGATATTGCTGGGCCATATGGTGTATGTGTTAGTTCTTGAGAAGCCTCCACACTGGTTAGCACAATGAAGCCCTCACTCACACTAGCAGTGCATAAAGGTTCCCCTTTCCCTATATCCTCTGTGGCATTTGTTTGCCATTTGCTTTCTTGATCTTTGCTATTCTTATTAAATGAGAAGGATAGATGACTCTCAAGGTAGTTTTAATTTGTATTTCTCTAATGGCCAGAGATGTCCAACGCTCAAAACGTATTGGCCACTTTTATTTCTTCTTTTGCAAACTATCTGTTCAGGTCATTGGTCCACTCACCGACCTTAGTTTTGTTTCTCTGTTATTTAATTCTTGCCGTTTTTATACATTCTAGATATTAAACCCATGTCTTGGGTATCCCATTCTGTAGGCTGCTTGTTTTCTCAGCTGATCGTTTTTCTGTGCAGAAGTGTTTAATTTTATACAGTCCCCTTTGTCAATTCTTGGTGCTTTTTCCTGTATAGGTTGGCTCTACTCAGAGATCTGTGGCCTGTCCTTTCATTCTGAAGTGCTTCCCTTATGTTTCCCTATGGTAGTTTCCATGTCTCTGGTTTTAAATTAAGGATCCATTCTGTACTGACTTTGGTGCAGGGTAAAAAAAGGGATCTAACTTCATTCTACAGGTGGCTACTCAGTTTTGCCAGGTTGTCTCTCTTCTAGTGTATTTAAGAAATAATTTTGTCAAAAGTTAACCGTCCACTAATAATCCATCGGTCTACGTGTCTGCTTTTATTCCCAAAGCACAGTATCTTTATCACTGTGGCTCCGTAGTATAATTTGAGGTTGGGGAATGTGATGGATCTGCTTGTGCTCTTTCTGCCTAGTTCTGTCCACTTGGTCTTCTGTGTTTCCAAATGAGTTTATAATTGTTTCCTCTGTTTCTGTGAAGAATGTCGTTGGAACTGTGGTGACACTTCTTCTGAATCAGTAGACTCATTTTTGGTCGTGTAGTTACTTTCACAGCGGCAACTCTGCCATCCAGGAGTACAGTG